>NC_085032.1:14424293-14426793 GCF_963692335.1 Osmerus eperlanus | reverse complement strand
TTCCTGTTTCCTGCCAGCAGCAGGGTTGTGCTGTGGTGTTGCCGTGGCGTTGCTGTGGCGGCCGGTCTGAGGGTGGAGCAGGAGAGGTGGAGCCTCACATGCTCCACCCTCAGACAGCCCCTGAACAGCGCTCAGACAGCCCCTGAACAGCGCTCAGACAGCCCCTGAACAGCGCTCAGACAGCCCCTGAACAGCGCTCAGACAGCCCCTGAACAGCGCTCAGACAGGATCATGTCCGGGGACTCGAATGGCTGTGAGGACATTCCTGGAGCAGACACAGAGCCTCAGGATGAGGTCAGCCACACACACACAGTGTCTCCACTGTGTGGACAGAGACCGTCTATGACCTTTGACATCGAAAGCCCAGCAGGGAGACAATCATGTGAGATAATCATAGAAACACACAATCGGGCACACGCACGCACGCAGGCCTGAGTGAGGGGGACAGTGGGAGAGAGACCGCAGGTCCCATGGCGGTCTGCACCTGCTGACATCCTTAACATCAGACAGAGGGGGGAGGGAGGAGAGAGGGGGGGCACAGCTGACAAATGCCCCTCACCACAGACTGGCCAGAGTGACCCTCACACATCCTACACACACGCACTCAGCCAGGAAGTATGCATCAACAGTGACTGTGCGTGGGGTTTGTGTAAGTGTGTGCGTGTGTGTGTGTGTGTGTGTGTGCATGAGACAGAAAGCAGACACCAGAGGAGCACCTCATCCATCACTGTCAACCAACTCGACAAACAGCTGCAAAATGTCTCTGTTAATGTACGAGTGTGCGTGTGTGTGCGCGCGTATGTGTGTGCGTGCGTGTGTGTGCGTGTGTGTGCGCGCGTGCGTGTGTGTGAGAGAGGGGGAAGAAGAAGGTTTCAGAAGGGAGGGCTTTTAAGAAGTCCACCTGCCTGCTAGTCAGACAGCAGTCTCCCACTGAGGAAACTCTCTAATGAACCGTCACACACACACACACGCGTCAGAGTAGCAGAAGAGGGGGTTGAGAGAGATGGCAGAGGGGGGTGAGGGCAGAGGGGGGTGAGGGCAGAGGGGTGAGGGCAGAGGGGGGTGAGGGCAGAGGGGGGTGAGGGCAGAGGGGGGTGAGGGCTTCACCTCGATGATGTAGAGCACCACGTTCTTGTAGAAGCAGTACAGGATGCACTTGGTGACACGGTTGTAGCTCCAGGCCCCGTGGACCAGAAGCAGCTTCTCCAGGTAGGAGAACTGGAGGGAGACAACACACACACACAGTCAGACAACACACCGTCACACACACACAGTCAGACAACACACCGTCACACACACAGTCAGACAACACACCGTCACACACACACAGTCAGACAACACACCGTCACACAACACACCGTCACACACACACACCGTCACACACACACAGACAACACACCGTCACACACACACAGTGTCACACACACACAGTCAGACAACACACACCGTCACACACACAGTCAGACAACACACCGTCACACACACACAGACAACACACACCGTCACACACACCGTCACACACACACAGACAACACACCGTCACACACACACACACAGTCAGACAACACACCGTCACACACACACAGTCAGACAACACACCGTCACACACACACAGTCAGACAACACACACCGTCACACACACACAGACAACACACACCGTCACACACACACAGTCAGACAACACACCGTCACACACACAGTCAGACAACACACCGTCACACACACAGTCAGACAACACACCGTCACACACACATTGTGAAATCCAGTGTGTTTGTGTGTTTGGTTGGGGCTGAGGGATAATGAGTGGATAGAGAGAAGGGGGTGGAGAGAGGAAAACAGGCCCAGTGATAGAAAGATAAAATAAGTACACACCCGGGGGTTAGGGAGTGAGAAATGGAAAGAGAGAAAGAGCACGAGAGAGAGAGATAGAGCGAGCATGAGAGAGAGAGAGAGACTGTGTGAGAGATTCCAACTTTTCTCATGAAATACCTCAACCCACCCACCTCCTCTCTCTGTCCACAGGAGCACATGCTAACCATTAACACAGGAGTGCTACCAGCTTCCAAACAAGCTGTAGAACGGACCCCTGTGTGTGTGTGTGTGTGTGTGTGTGTGTGTGTGCTAAACACACCTGTGCTATGGAGTAGTCGGAGGAGTTGGTGGCCTGCATGCCTTCGTTGCCGCTGATGCCCACGCCCACGTGGGCGGTCTGGATCATGCCCACATCGTTGGCCCCGTCCCCGATCGCCAGGGTGATGGCCTTCACGTGCCTCTTCACCATGTCCACTATCTCTGACTTCTGGAGGGGGGACACTCTGGAGAGGGGGGGAGAGAGACAGAGACAGAGAGACAGAGAGAGAGAGAGAGAGAGAGAGAGAGAGAGAGACAGAGAGAGAGAGAGAGACAGAGACAGAGACAGAGAGAGAGACAGAGACAGAGAGACAGAGAGAGAGAGATAGAGAGACAGAGACAGAGAGACAGAGAGACAGAGAGAGAGAGA
>NC_085032.1:14422374-14424093 GCF_963692335.1 Osmerus eperlanus | reverse complement strand
AACCGTTTGCATGTATATGGACTTAAAAACCCAAACACATACAGTAACAGCACTGACGTACACACACACAGACATGATGTAATCCACACCTCTATTCATTAGCTATGAACTAACAAGACACTACCATTATAGACGATCACATAATCAAACTATGTAATGCACAGACACACGCGCACACACACACACACACCAGGCGGAAAGCATCCCAGTCACCTCTGCACCTCAATCTGCTTATGGCAGAGGGGAGAGGAGGGGGTGGGGGGGTGGGCTTGAGGCTGTTTGTAAGGCCTTGGAGACCTGAGTCCGGATATGGCCTTTATGCTAGAGAGAGTCAATTACTCCCCTCCTCCTGAAACACACACACACACACACACACAGAACCCACGTTGGCAGAAATCCACACACACACACACGCGCGTGCACACACACGCGCAGCTGGCTCAGGATGGAAACATGACTAAATAAGGGAACATACAGTAAACATTCTCTGAGTGCAGTATGCTTTGTATGAATGAAAAGTGGTGTGGAAGTGTGTGTGTAGTAGTGTGTGTGTGTGTGTGTGTGTGTGTGTGTCGTTTCTGGGTTAACAGCAGTAAGTGAGTCATGACTTTGACATTTCCATGCAGAGCAGTGTATTACATTACCCCTGTGAGCCACATGCCAAGCTTTTATCATCTCCATTCATTTACTGACCCTGGGCAACCTGCAACCTTTAACACACACGGTACACACACAGTGCACACACACTCTCTCACAGAGATGGGAGTCTCTGATGTGGAGGGAATTCAGGTCTCTGCAGTTAAGTGGCCAGCCTCGGACTGAAGAGGGATGTGTGTGAGTGTGCGTGTGCATGTGTGTGTGTGAGTGTGTGCATGTGCGTGCGTGTGTGTGCATGTGTGTGTGTGCGTGTGAGCGTGTGTGTGTGTGAGTGTGAGTGTGTGCATGTGTGTGTGTGTGTGTGTGAGTGAGCATCCTACCGGCAGCAGATGACAGCCTTGCAGGAGAGCGCGAGGTCCAGGAAGGCCTGGCGCAGCTCGAAGGAGAGGGCGTACTTCAGCGTCTGCCCGTCTATGATGAGCGCCAGCTCGTTCTCCTTCCCCAGAGAGTCTCCCAGGGACGAGCAGTGGGCCGTCAGGGCGGCGCGCGTCGCCTGCAGGGGACCACAGACCCGAGGTCAGGGGGAGCACAGACACACACAAGACACACCACACACACACACTGACACACACACACACACACACTGACACGCCACGGTGAAACTGTGGGAAAGTCTTAATGTTGGTGGAAGCTGAAGGAGGCGTTTTAAGTGGTGCCACTGGGGCTGTCGATGCCCCTGTCGTTTTCTTCCACAAACGCATCTGGTCTCTATCACCAAGCGCACCCCTGAGCCACACACACACACACCTTACTGTACAGGAACAGGCATTAGCAGAGAGGGAGTACAATGGTCCGAAGGGAGGGAGGGAGACAGAGAGAGACAGAGACAGAGACAGAGACAGAGACAGAGACAGAGAGAGAGAGAGAGAGAGAGAGAGAGAGAGAGAGAGAGAGAGAGAGAGAGAGAGAGAGAGAGAGAGAGAAAGGGACAGGTCAATATTGTGAGAGAACAAGTAAGGAAGGGAGTAGAAAGTGATCTGTGTCATGAGGACGGTAGCGCTCCAGGCTGCGTTCATCTCTTTTCATTCAGAGCAACACTATCTCAACTCTTGTACCACGTCA
>NC_085032.1:14377374-14417374 GCF_963692335.1 Osmerus eperlanus | reverse complement strand
ATATCTGAGGTGCAGATTCTGTCACCGGTGAGATTTAATACAGCATTTAATTATCCCAGCCAGAGCATCTGTCTAAACAAACATCCACATCCTCCACTGACAGGAGCAGACACAGACATGCATGGACACACACACGAGAACAGATGCATAGATAAGTATACACACACACACACACACGTGTCCTGCTGTGTGAAGAATTCAGACTTGGACACCTACAGTACCTATAAATCGCAAACGTCACACGACTTGTGTTGCCTGGGTTTCTGAGGAGCGTGAGTGCGTGTGAGAGAGAGAGCTATGGGTGGATGGAGAGGGAGAGAAATGATTAATGGGCAACACACAGTGAGGATGTTTGTGTAGGAGTTGTAATGCGGGCGGTGTGACAGGACTAAGGGGGGTTGTGGGTAAGATTGATGAAATGTATATCCAAGACTATCGCACTCATCTGGGTGTATGCCACCACCTTTACTGTAAAGACTGTGTGTGTGTGTGAGAGAGAGTGTGCGAGAGAAAAGAAGGCCTAGCGGTGTGTGTGTGTGTGTGTGTGTAAATGAGAAATAGAGGAAGGGTTACCGGGGGTGTGTGTATACATGAGAGCTAGAGGGAGGTTTAGCGGATGTGTGTGTGCGTGTGTGTGTGTATATATGTGTGAGGCATCTGATAGGAGGGTGACAGATGGAGCCAGTCCCAGCGTCACAATCCCAGGCCGCCATGTTTACCCAGGAGGCATTGCTCGCTCGATTTGTTTTGACGAGAAGGAGCGCCAAAAGGAGATCGCATTACGCCCTCACTCATCCCAGATGTCTCTCTCTCTCTCTCTCGCTCCCTCATTCTCTCATCACCCTCAGATGTCTCTCTCTCTCTCACCCCGTCTTTCTGCTCTGTCTTTTTTAATTCCATTCCCTCCGGATTGACTCTCTCCCTTACAAAATACAATTAACAAATTCCCTGTCTTACTCGCACACATATACACACATACCTGCTCTCCTGGCTACTTAAATATATCATTCTGGCTCTCTCTCTTTCTCTCTCTCTCTCTCTGACACACACACACACACACACACAGGCTGTCTAGTGTCTGGGGAGAGGGGGGAGGTGCTGACAGCTGGATAGGTAGTAGCATGAAGGAGACATGGAAAAGGAGAGGGGGATGGAGGGGGGCAGACATCCGCTAGACTACAAACCGCAAGATCAACAGATGAGCTCGGTCTCACAAAAGGACCAGAAGTAGGTGTGTGTGTGTGTGTGTGTGTGTGTGTGTGTGTGTGGGGGGGGGGGGGGTCGGGCAGGACAGACCTCAGAGGGACATGGGCCAACAGGCCGCTGGTGTAAAAGGTGACATTTCCGACACCGTGGAGCTTCTGCTTTCTGTCACAGCAGAGCTCCACATTCAAACCCACCCGCTCCCTCCCTCGCTCCCTCTCCCCCTCTCAGTACATCAGTTAGATCAGTGCAGTCAGATACCACCAAGACGTTTGCTTTCATCCTTACCACCCTGCTCTTGCCAGTGTTCTGGACATGATCTCTCACTCTCCAACACTCACTGAACACACACCGTTGTATCGATTGATTAAACCCAACACATATGAAGTTAAGGTTAGGTTTCATGATTTTTTCCATGAAATATAGTGATGAGATACAATCAATTATCAGTCATGGGTTAGTGTTAGTGTACTCCTGCACTCAAAAATAACCTACTTTTCAAGCTACAGTGAACACATACAAGTCTTTTGTCTCCTCACAAAACTTCTATCCATATGTCCACCACTCTCTAAAGGGCACACGTTGACCTTGATTCCTCTGTCTAAACAATCACAGGGGTTGCACACATCTCTATAAACTCCCTGTGAACACAAACGTACACACACACACACAATGTACACACTCAAGACACGCTAAAAGGTTTACGGGCCATAATCCCTCCTGCTATCTGTCTCCTGTCTGTCTCTCATAACAACACAAGAGCTTGCAGACAAAGAGTAAGTGAAGTTAACTGTGTGTGTGTGTGTGTGTGCATGGATCGCAACTCTCACATGACAGTTATCTAGTCACAGAACACATACCCGGTGTTAGCAGTTATGTAAGCCTCACTGCAAATCTAATCTGAAGAATTAGGAACAGCTCAACTCTTTCCTTCTGTGTGGCTGTTTCACACACACAACCTGTTTCATGTTGTTTACCGTTCACTAAAGTAGATCACACTCATGAAAATTGTAAAAGAGGCTGATGAAACACACTAGGCATGCTTGCATGTGTATGCCTGTGTGTGTATGTGTGTGTGTATGCCTGTGTGTGTGTGTGTATGTGTTTAAGGGACAGACAGAGAAAGGGGGAGAGAGGTAAAGCAACAGAGCGGTATCTGTCTCTCTTTCATCCTCTTCTCCAGGACGACACCAGACACCTTAATCACCTCCACCTGCGTGCAGACAATGAGCCACACCCACAAATCTGCACACCACACCCTAGTTCCCACGGTTACCTTCTGTAGACAACCCCCCCCACCCTCAACACACACACACACACACACACACACACACACACCTTCTGTACACACACACACGAAGACGCACAAGCAAAAGCACACACGTTCAATGTCACATACTCTCTTGCATGGTGAAAAAGAGTGAGAGAAAGAAAACTTAGAGGAAAGAGGAGGGGATGAAGGAGAGGAGGAGGGGAGGAAGGAGAGGAGGAAGGAGGGCGTACTCACGTCCAGTGAGTCCTCGTTGACGATGATGAGGGACATGCCATGTGTCACCAGGCGACAGGAGTAACCTGAGACAGAGAGACAAGGCTTACTTTCTACTCCACTCTCTCACTCCATGCGCTGATGTGGACAGGTCATACTGTCATACTGAACAGGTCATACTGTCATACTGAACAGGTCATACTGCCATACTGAACAGGTCATACTGTCATACTGAACAGGTCATACTGTCATACTGAACAGGTCATACTGCCATACTGAACAGGTCATACTGCCATACTGAACAGGTCATACTGTCATACTGAACAGGTCATACTGTCATACTGAACAGGTCATACTGTCATACTGAACAGGTCATACTGTCATACTAAACAGGTCATACTGCCATACTGAACAGGTCATACTGTCATACTAAACAGGTCATACTGTCATACTGAACAGGTCATACTGTCATACTGAACAGGTCATACTGTCATACTAAACAGGTCATACTGTCATACTGAACAGGTCATACTGTCATACTAAACAGGTCATACTGCCATACTGAACAGGTCATACTGTCATACTGAACAGGTCATACTGCCATACTGAATGGTAAACAACATCTTAAAATGGTTTCTTATTTTGGTTTATTGTATTCCCCGTTCCTCCACCCATCCTCCCCCTCTCCTCCATTCTTTACCTCTCTGCCTCACCCCTCTCCCTCCTTATCTCCATCTCCTTCCCTCACCAATGTTGATGGCCGTCTCCTGCTTGTCCCCTGTGAGCACCCAGATCTTGATGTCGGCCCTCATCAGAGTAGCGATGGTCTCTGGAACCCCCGCCTGGAGACGGTCCTCTATGGCAGTGGCTCCCAACAACAGCAGGTTCTGACACACACACACACACACACACACAGAGAGACATGTTATGTACAACATGAAACATCGTAAGTCATTTAAAATGTAGGACGACAGATTTGCGCATGTCTTAACTGTGTCTAGGAAACCACTATACCCGAGTGTGTGTGTGTGGCACTGCGTCCAGAAGACACCATAGGCTACATGACAGGAATGTGGATGTGAGCAGAGTTCTAGATGTGGCAGTGTGCCAGTCTCAGCCATGAGAGAGCAGGGCTGTTCTTCTGACACTCTGTCTTTGGGCCAAGCAGCAGCTTCAGAACTGGCTGTTAATGTCCCCCCCCAGCCCCCCCCGACTATAATTTGTTCAGTATTTACAAATACACACACACACACACTCCCAGCAGGTAACACTGATGTGTTGTTTGCTCCACGTTTATAGGTCTCTTGGCAGACTAGTGCAGGTAATTAGCTCTGTGGTCTTCCAGTCTACCTCTCCCCCTGCCCGATCCCTCACTTCTCTGCTCTCTGTTCTCCCTCTCTCTGTCTCTCTCTCTCTCTCTACCTCCCTCACGTATTCGCTTCAACCTTTTGCTGAGCTGTCTCCCTTGGGTAAAAAAAAAAGAGAAGCTAATTAAGCCAAGAGCAAAAGTGTAATGCGAACATTTGCCGTGGTGAAGAAACATCTAGAAACGTCTGTATACTGAAGCGGTGGGCGAGAGAGGAACAAGTTCCAAATTCAACATGCTAAGGCTACAGAAGCGTTTCCAATGGATTACTGTTTGACTCTCAGCATATTGACATTTTCTGACTTTTTTTCCCTCTGTGGTTGAGGTGTTGTGGGTGGCAGCAAGCAATGGGGACACACTGCCCCCTTCTGGCTTCTAACATCTACAGCAACCTTATAACATTACATTTAGTCATTTAGCAGACGCTCTTATCCAGAGCGACTTACAGTAAGTACAGGGACATTCCCCCGAGGCAAGTCGGGTGAAGTGCCTTGCCCAAGGACACAACGTCATTTTGAAAGGCCGGGAATCAAACCAACAACCTTCTGATTACTAGCCCGATTCCCTAACCGCTCAGCCACCTGACTCCCTGTATATAAGTGGACGAAGAGAAATCCAGCAGACGTTAAATGCTGTGTCCATTATTACCAGAGATGGCCCACATGTCCGCGTATACACACATCCTTCACTAAAGTAGAAGTACAGATACTCATGTTTAAAAAGACTCTGGTAAAAGTTGTAGTGCTGACTACACTTTTTCATTCTTGTTAAATCAAATCAAAATGTATTTGTATAGCCCTTTTTACACGCAGGCATGTCACAGAGGGCTTCACATACTCCCATAGAACTGCCCCTCAACCAACCTAAACCCTCAAGGAAGACAAGGAAAAACCTCACAGAAAAACTCACTAGAGGAGAAAAAATTGGAAGAAACCTTGGGAGGAGCAACTCAGTGAGAGATCCCCTACTCCACAGAGACAGTTAAATCATTAAGTATGGGCTCTGACATATGCTAAGTAAAAAGTAGCCATTACCACCTGTTGGACCTCACATTATATTAAAACATGAATACAAAAATACACGCAGCGCACTCGCCAGGAATGCGCTGCAAATGTGAATTGACCATTTTGAACATCTCTTCGAATCATAAAAAGTTTTGAAAGGTTGAAAAGATTATTTAAAAAAAGAATGGTTGCCAAAAAACGGGAAACGTTTTGGTATCGTGTGTGGGGAAAAAAGTTCTGAAAATATTTTTTCAACCTTTCGAAAGTTTGGTTGAATTTCTTTAAAAAAATATTCAAAAGTTTTTTCCACACACAGTGAAAGGATAGAAGAGAGAGATCATGCCCAAGTACAGATTAGAACTAAAGTAACGAGCCTGGCTGGAACATGCCAGAAGTAGAAAGTACAGATATGTGTAAAAAATGTAAAGAGTGAAAGTAAAAATTTGTCTCCTGACAAAGTCAAAATGACTGATGACCACCATCCTACAGAGGCTGGGGAAGCTCTGCCTTGGTCGCCATGAGAGATGTGAAGGGGACTAACAGGTGAGTAATGAGCCAGTAGCCAACACGGCTGGTAGCTACCTTCTCCAGTAGTTCGTAGCACTCCTCTTGTTTCTGGGCGCGGTCTTTGAGCACGGTGCTGATGCGGGTGTACTCCTTCAGCCAGTCCTGGTACGCCCCCTCCTCCAGATCCACATAGGCGAAGCACAGAGTTCTGAGACCTGAGAGGAGGGCAGGGATAACGTTTGAATATCTGACAGTTTAAATGTTAAAACCTTAGTATTCCGCAGTGGTAACACAGCAGGTCACAGCCATGTTGAGCTGCGCGATGCGACAGAGCCATGGATCTCACGAGACAACAACATGCACGGCACCAGCATGATGAAATAACAGGACAGGTGTGAATGAAGCAGATAACTGTCAACATCTGGATGTGAGAGAAGCCAGGTGGAGGCGGAAAGCGGCAGGGCGTTCTGCTCCATCCTTACCCTCGGTGGCAAACTGCTCCAAGTGAGCGATGGTCACCTCCTTGTACTGGGACGCCTCTGTCAGGCGCTCGAAGATCACATTATCCTGAAACACAGAAGCGTGACATCATCAGCCTGCGCCGTTTCATCATCAACATGAGCCAGTCAACCAGTGAGCCAGTTAACTAACACTTGGTCTAAAGTGATTACTGAGAGGTCACTAAAGGATGAAACTCACCGCTCCCTTGCAGTACAGACGCAGTTTCCCACTGGCGGTTCTGACCACCACGGACATGCGTTTACGGTTGCTGCAGAAGTAAAACATCCTCACTGGTTTGGTATTGTTAGAACTCTCACAACCGTATCGTATTGTATCTTATACAGATGGCGAGTTTGCAGAGTACAGTGTGTGTGTGTGTGTGTGTGTGTGGGACCTTACCTTGAAAACTCCAGCACATTCAGAAGCTCAAAAGTCATATCCTTTCCTCTCTAGAACACAAGTGCACTAGTTAAACTGAGAACAAGATATGTTTTTATAAACAAGGACATACAGGCATTAAATCACATATCCCATACATAAAGTGATATAATTCTTTCTAATAATCAAAACACAGCACTTACAGCATTAATGATGACAGAGTGTGGGGTCCTTGCAGTGAAGACAAAGCCAAGTCCTTTGGCTCCTTTCACCAATGCCCCCTCGTCTGAGACGAAAACACACACACGCACGTCAGAGGCAATCAGTTACAGTGACCGACTTGGATTAGTCCCCCCCGTCAGCGCAGAGTTGTCATTGGTCGGTTTGGTGTCTCGTCAGAGATGTGATTGGCCGTCTGACCTGGCGAGGAGGCCTGGTAGATGAGCTGGTCTGCGTCTCTCTCCGGGACCACAGTATGACACACTGCCATCATGGTGAGGAACTCACAGATCTGAGCGGACGTGGGCTGGAGGGAGGAGGACCAACAGGCCGGGAGATGAGCATCAATCACAGCCTGCATACCAACACCTGGAACATGTCTCTGGAACATGGTTTCTATTGATTTGAAAAGAACTAAGAACAGAGGAACCGCTAGGAGGTGCGGTCTGGGTTCCATATGTTCTTCTGTCTGTCTGAGAAGAGCTGGGGAACACCTACGTGATTCTCTATGTTCTGGACGAGTGTGGGGTCATCAAACTCTGTGGAGTCTTTGCTGCTGGGCGGGAGGTGACTGGAGGGAGGGAAGGAGAGAGAGAGACACAGAGAGAAATAGAAAGAAATGGAGAGCGAGAGAGGACAGAGAAAAGGAAAGAAATGGAGAGAGAGGACAGAGAGAAATAGAAAGAAATGGAGAGCGAGAGAGGACAGAGAAAAGGAAAGAAATGGAGAGAGAGGACAGAGAGAAATAGAAAGAAATGGAGAGAGAGGACAGAGAGAAATAGAAAGAAATGGAGAGAGAGACACGGAGGTCATGTTAGTAGTGGTGGGTGACACGTGATGAAGTATTTTGACATTTGAAGTACGCTGCTGATTGAAAGATTGTGTGAGCATGAGAGAAGGTCGCGGACCTGAAGTCTTCCATGGAGCGATCACAGTCCAGATCAGGGAAATGCCTGCAGTGGCAAAGATTTATCTGATTGATTTTAATCATCGGATCCGTAAACAGAAAAATCGAAAAGATATACTGCACACAGCAAACCCAGACATGAGAGAATACTGTACCCGTATGTGATTCCAGCTATGGTACACTTCTTGAAGTGCATGATGTTACAGGTGAGAGTCCCTGTCTTGTCAGAAAACAGATACTTCACCTGGAAATTGAGAGAGAGAGAGAGAGAGAGAGAGAGAGAGAGAGAGAGAGAGAGAGAGAGAGAGAGAGAGAGAGAGAGAGAGAGAGAGAGAGAGAGAGAGAGAGAGAGAGAGAGACATCAGGGGTCTATTAGCTTTAAATCCTCATTTGCATAACAGAAGTGGCTGGAGTTGTGTCTTGACCTGGCCCAGTTCTTCGTTCAGATTGGACGTCCGAGCCACGGCGGGGGTGTCTGTCTCTGAGTAGTACATCTCCTCATCCTAACGGAACACCAAGAAGGGGATAGCTGTTACACACTGCACTCTGCTGTATTCACACCCACACACACCCACACACACACACGCATACCCAGTTGATGAAGAGGGCTTGTGTGAACTTGACCACCTCCAGAGTGACTAGCAGACTGATGGGGATCAGGTTGTTGTAGAGGATGATAAACGTCAACAGGTTGTACATGAAGTTAGTGGAGATGTCACCTGAAGACAGACACACACACACACAAATATATTAAACAAGAATAGTGGGTGTTGTGTGTTCTATATCTGTTTGTGCATGTACAGCATGAGCGTGTGTGTGGGTAAGAGAAGAGTGTTCTCACCTTTACGAGACAGGTACCAGCAGGCCTCCTCGGTGTGTTGCTTGTTCCAGATGGCAGCACCTATTGAGCTCACTAGCGCCATCACCAGGAGGATGCAAAACAGCACCAGGATCTGCATGTTTGTCACTCTCTCCACATTGGAGCGTTTCAGAGGTGCCTTGGTCGAGTTCTAGAGAGGCATGGGGGATGGGCTGAGGTTATGTACGTTGACATGACATAAAAGTGCAAAAAAGGACATGTATGATTTGGTGCGGAGTTCTAAACTCCCAGGTTAAGTGTGGCGAGTGTCCCACTGTGGTCTAGTCTTTACCTGCATCAGCTTGGAGTCATGCCCTGTGTAGACTATGATTCCCACCACCCACTGCGTGTTCCTGAGCTGGGCGCCACGAAGCAACACTTGGTCTGGACCGAGGGGAACCGCGCTGGGGGAGAGAGGGCGGTTGGTTCACCCGGTTGGAGCCACGTGAGAGCTTGTCTCAGCAAGCCTCAGCTTGTGTGCCAGTGAGACTGTTTCTGTGCTTGTGTGGGAGTGTGTTTCTGTGCTTGTGTGAGAGTGTGTATGTGCTTGTGTGAGTGTGTATGTGCTGGTGTGTCTCACATGTGGTTCTCCAGGCGTAGCGTCCCTGTGAAGTCGTACAAGTGTCTGTTGGGCCCCTCACACTCCAGACGACCAGACAGACTCATCAGCTCCTCCAGGGACTGCAGGCTAGCCGTGAGCGAGAGACCCTGTGAGGAACACACTGCTGTTACACACACACACACACACACACACACACACAGTCTCCCCACTCGCTTTCTACCCAAGGAGGGGCCACACACACAAGCTTTCCCTTCGGTTGCTCTTCTCTGTCCTACCTGTCGGATCTTCAGGTTGGTCTCTCCGTCCAGGTTGGAGGTCTCTGTGTAGCACATGGCCTGGGGCTCACTGGGGAGGGAGAAGAGGGCAGCGTTCAGGTAACATTACATCAGTCATGCGCCGTACAACAAGGTGATGAAAATAATGGAACGTTTTGACACACCACACAAAAGGCACAAGAACAATGTCAATCACCCACAGCTAGGATGGTGATTCCATCCATAACACACACCTCTAACCCAATCAGCACAGATGGAAGACTACAAACCAAGATCAACACTAATGAACACACACACTAATGAACACACACACTAATGAAGACAATTGACCCTTTGTTAAACTCCATCCTGGAACCATGCCAAAATACCCAGACAAACGGTTCATTTTGAACTTGGGGAAATGTGTTGTCTTCAGGTTTAGTTAACATCATCCATTCAATAAGGAGCAGGATTTTGGGGGCGGGCCTCATCTGTGATTAATGCAAATAGTTTTAGTGTGACTTTCTCTTCAAGTCAACCAGCCTTCCAGCCAATGGCGTAGATGGATCTCAAAATAGCGTGGTTTCTATCACCTTTCATTGCGGCTCCACATGAATAACAGATAACTAAGAGGGATGGGGGTTAGCAAAGAGTCAAAACTCCAACATCCATGAAGTAAACACTTGTACACTCCTCCATTTAACTGTTAAAAGTACCAACAGAAAACCCTTTCAGGTTTTTTTAAATCAATAAAAGGGGGAGTGCTTAAGTGCTCACAGCAGGGGATGGGGGTGTAGAATGAGCACGGAGAGACACACACCAACAAACACAAACAAAACACACAGAGTGGAGGCTGACCTGGAGGACACTATGACCATGTCAGCCGGAAGGTGCTGCCCATTGGTCACCTTCACTATGTCTCCTACTGCCACCTAGTGGGCAGTGTGCAGCATTGCGATAGCGTGAGGAGAGAATGAAAGAGGGGGTGAGGGAGGGAGAGGCCAGAGGAGAGAGGGAAGCAGATTCAGATGGGAAAGAAATTAAGGAAAAACGAAGGAGAAGAGAGAGAGAGAGAAAGAGAGAGAGGGGGTAGGTAATGGTGAAGGGAGAGAGGGAGAGAGAAATGGATTGAGGAAAAGAGAGAGGGAGGGAGAGGGTAGGTAATGGTGAAGGGAGAGGGATGGGAGAGAGAGAGAGAGAGAGAGAAGGAGAGAGAGGGGCAGAGAGCAGTGAGTAGCTGTACTGTTCATGTTGTTCTGACTGCTGCTTTGCTCCATCAGAGCAAGGTCAAAGCAGCATACGCACAGGAAATTCAAACTGCACAGAGGATGAGGACAGACAGGAGGGAACACCTTGGTGGTTCAACAGAGAATGAGCCATACAGCCTTGACAAGCCCTGCTGTGACAGGGTGCTGTGACAGGGTGCTGAGAGAGAGAGAGAGAGAGAGAGAGAGAGAGAGAGAGAGAGAGAGAGAGAGAGAGAGAGAGAGAGAGAGAGAGAGAGAGAGAGAGAGAGAGAGGAGAGAGAGAGAGAGAGAGAGAGAGAGAGAGAGAGAGAGAGAGAGATGAGAGAGAGAGAGAGAGAGAGAGAGGGTCAGGTTACCTGTTTCCATATGACGGTCTGCCACGCTCCGCTCCGGAGAACTGAGAGATAGGGACACAGCCGTCAGCCTATAGCATGGCTCATACAGCATTAATATTGTCTAAACGGTTCACTGTAGCCTGGATGGAAAACAGAGGCTACTCACTCATCACAGGTGGTAGGGCAAACAAAACATGCAAGCGGATACGCTCGTAAAAACACACACACACACACACACACACACACAACCTGTGGTCTTCTTGTTGTTCACAGTGTTGTCTGCCTTATGTCTTTTCTGCAAAGACACAGACACGTTAGGTCTAGTCATCTCACATCTATTGAAGAAAATGTGCAATTCCCCCCCAGAGTTCCTCCTGGTAGGGGGCGCTGCCTGACTCACGTAGTCCTCGATGATCTCCTTGATCCCAGCCACCGTGAGGATGAAGATAAGAGGCACCAGGGTGGTGTAGCGACCCGTCGGTGACACGTCCGGAATTTGCTGAGGGACAGAATTAGAGCCATATTTGGGAACCGTGTTGTCGGGGACACTGTGTTGTCGGGGACACTCAATTGGGACTAATCGTTTGTTTTCAACCTTTGCTGAGGGTTGGGGACAACCGCTTTTCGACCAATGGGATTGACCCTAGCTGAGGTGGACAGCATGTGATTGGGTTTACCTGCATCAGGGCGATGAACAGGAAGAAGGCGTTGGCAGCGCGACGGATCTGCTCATACAGGAATCGGGGCAGGAAGGTGAGCACCCCGTACTTAGTGGTACTAAAGAAGAAGAAAAACAGAGCTAAGAGGTTCATTATCAGAATAGACTTGAAATCCCCTAATCTGTAGAAATAAGGATCAGGACAACGCCAATCTATGGGGGTTTGTGTTAGCTAAATATTATTTATAAATCCTAAACAGGCTTGTAAGCAAGCTAGGAAAAATCTTCATGTGGGTCAGAATTATTGATGTACTTGAAAAGCAATTAGACATACTAAAGGGTTGCCAGGCAGCAAAACAAATTAATCTATGAGAGGCTTCACACATAAATACCCACTAATGGACCGAAGCAAGGCTGTGAATAAAGAACAAACTCTTTAAAATAGTCATGTCTAAGGCCTTGTGATGCTCAGCTTGTCACTAAATCAACTGTATTGATCAGACAACAGTGACTGGCCTTAATTTAGCCAGCAGCTACGGTAAGAGCTTTTAAATATCCTAAAATAACCTTTTTCCTTCAGGTATCTGCATCTACCTACTCTTTTACTGTCCCTCTGGGGAAACTAGTACAAGAATGTGTGTGTTCTTGTGTTCACATATCTCTGCATCACATGGTTTTCATTGGACACAATCCCGCAGTCACACACCTGCACAAACACACACCCCTGGTCTGAGATCAAGACATCAAGCACCAAGCACAGCAACAGCTGCTGATCAATCTTTCTGTCTGTCTCTCTCTCTGTCTCTCTCTCTCTCTGTCTCTCTCTCTGTCTCCCACTCTCTCTCTCCCTCCCTCTCTCTCTCTCACACACACACAATCTACCAGACAAACCTGCTTTAATATAATCACCAAAAAATCTAACAAACAACACGTTTTCTTATGTACACACCCACATATTTCCCACCCAGGACAAACACACCCAAACTCTGCTCAATGTTGCATTAGCGAATACTGCATGCTAGAAACGTCATAGAGTTGGTTGCTTTTATAGCGCGTAACATTTTGTTACAGAAATGTAGAATCTAAAATAAAAAGGTCACGTTTGGGATGGCAATGTCGTGTTGTTACGCCAGCAGGATTAGGAGTGGTATAAGGTTGCTCTCATTTGAGAGACATGCGCCCTTCAGAGAAATCTCTACCTGAAACTTTTTGTTGTTGGGTTTCAGAAGGAGCACCTAACTGACTGGGAAGCATCTGAACTAATGCACAGGGACACGAGAGTCTCTGGGCTGTGAATAAAATATGGAGAAGGGGAGGAGAAGAGATGTGGGTGAGAGGAGGAGAGGAAGAGATGCGAGGAGAATGAGTGGAGATGAAAGCTAGACCTTTCATCTCAGAGAAAATCAATGGAACTACTGAACCTCTGAAACATAAACTGAAGACATGGGGGAACACAGGGACGTCAAAGGGCACCGGACCCTGGATCTCCAATGAGAAGCCTGCGTGGGCACATGTGAGCCAATCAGAGGAAGCAAGAATAGACCCGCCTTAATCTGGTTAACTGGATTCAAATAGGCACCTTTCAAACAAAATTGAATCTCCTGACAGTAATGGCAGATCAATGTATGATGACAGACAGACAGAACGCTTCCCCCTCCAACATGCACTTCTAGATGATTCCACTGGCGCCAGTCAGAAACGATGTAAGCCCACACAGGAATTATTAAGGGCCAAAATAGCCTGACGGACGGTGAATCGTCTGAATAAACGAGCACTGTTAATCCTCTGCTTCATAACTTTCATAAAAGCAGCGAGTCGTACTTATCAAATACAGATGGCAGCTGTGAAACCCTTGATTAGACATTCCCCACAGCTTTCGAGTCCTTTTGGCCTTGCCAATGACCCTGCCTGAGAGATAGCCATACGACCCCAGAACATTCACCCAGTCATACAGAGCATGCTGCCACTAGACCAAACAGAGCTCTTTCACCAAACACGGTTTCACACTACAAAGATCAACAATAACTTATACAATACAACATAATTGCGTCAGTAAACAACTAATTGAGTCATTACATCTTGGTCAATGGGATTGGCGCGACAGAGTTGACATTACTTGTTAATAAACCTTGTTTAAGACAAGTGGCCTGTAGGATATGTAAATATTGTACTTTTCTAAACGCATTCTTTTTTCTCTCAAATTTGCAGGACCATATTTATCCAACAGCTGGGTATACGTTTGCAAACTGTTGACAGTTTTCTAAGGCACAGCTGTCGATGTCTTAACCATGCATGCCTTTTAAGTTACAGCAAGCATTTCAGCTCCAGTTATGCAGTGTTATAGTAAGTTTAAGAATTCATGAACTTACTCTGCAATTGATTAAATGGCCATGTTAAGCACTTTTGAGGTACTTAAGAATAGTCAATTTTTCAAGACAATTTTTATGAATAGTCAACTGTGTGCCACCAAAATACATGGTCACGGGTGTGATATGAAAGGGTGGAAGCTTACCTGACATGGTTGTCACAGAATTTGGTGGTCTGTGGCCGGTTGAGCATGACCATCCGTGCTGTGGCATCTATGGGATCCGCCTGCGAAGTAGTTCCGGACATCTCATCGTCTGCCTTGCGGTAGCCGGTAGACGAACAAGAGGGTCCTGCACCGTTCGATTGATGGGAAAGAGGCGAGGCTAGGGTAAGTGTGCGTGGGAGACAGGGAGAGACATAAGAGACGTGGTTTACAGTTCAAAAGTGGAGGCACCAACTATAGAGGTTACTGTATGCTGATGTAAGCTGGTGGTCGATGTCAATGACGTTTACTATTCTGAACAGCCCCCATGTCATCTGCACTCTACGGGCGCACGCCCACGGGACCCCCTGTTGTTTAGAATCTGCTGATGGATGCACAATAGCGACACAAACAACGTGTGTTTGCCTCCTTTCTTTGAGCAGAAACTTGTGTATTCTGACACAGGGGTATATCGTGACCTGCATTGCACCTGTATGGTTAATTCTACATTCATCCCTGTCACAGAAATCCCACGTTGGCTCAGTTGCTGTGCCTCCCTCCAAGGACTATCTTTTGTCGTTTCCCTCCAGCTGCTCCCATCTATAGCAACTGAACGGCGGAAGCCTTTTACGCTAGTTACCGAATCGCGGATACATTGGGGAGCATTCTTACACAGGCAAAATTACACAATGGAGGAGCGGGCTACGAAAGATACATAGTCAGTCTGGTCGTGACTGAACAATTTACCGCCCGCTGGCTCAAGGCAAGGTGCCAGGGCGAGGACAGATGAAGCACGCCGTTCCTTGTTTCCTCCTACCTCTGTCTTGCTGTCAGGGAAGCGCCCGACTTGGAGAATGAATGTGACCAAAAGCCCTCCGCAAAAGTGTCATCTGGTTGTTTTGGGTAGATTTGAAAAACCTTTTTGGCGCTCCATTTTTCTAAACGACGTAAATTGGGTGATGCCTGGTTAGACAACGGCCAGTCTCTCCAGTGGAACCCTACGGTGTTCCCTGCTTTGAGAGGAACACGCTTTGCATTTAAAGGGACAGTACCTGTCTTGCTGCTCTGTCTGCAGTGGGTAGGACGTAAAAGGGTCGAATAACAAATAGGCGTCATCAATCAAGATTATTTTACTTCATCCACACGCTTATTCCACGTTAGGAATAAGTAGATACGTAACTTAATATGCTAAATCATGTCAACCAAGCAGGTCATAGGATTTAAGTTTCGCTACTTCAAGCAGGCAGTATTATTTGCGGTCAATCATTGAGTGCGTTTACATGCACACTATACGCCGATCATAACCCGATAATGATAGCTAATGCGATAATAAAATTGATCATGTGAACATCTTTATCTAGTAAGCTAGAGCTAGCGTAGCTACAGTACAGTACTGAGCGTACATGCCTGAATCATAAGATTACGACGTCGTCAGCTTTCCGTTACAGTACTATTAAAAGTAACATTGTTGTCATTTGATTCTGCATTAAATAGGCTACAGCTACCTAAAGTAACATCATTTTTACAATAACATCTTACAATAAGCTATCCTCAAACGAAAATCAAAATAACTAGTGTTTAACGTTTTTTTGTGGTTCTAGCAGCTCGTGCAACAAAGTTGTTACTTAGTAACAAGTAGCCTATAGAAGCTATACGCCGAGTAGCTAGGATTCAATGTGTTGATTGAATAAAACCAGAGCATTCTCTGATAAAACATACAGCAGTAGGGCCAATACCGAAAGACACGGCGACACTTTGTTGCAGTACAAGTTTTGTCCGTGGATACAACGATTAATAAGAAACATGTAGACGCGTTTATTGAGTAGCCTAATCGTATTACTAAGTACACATGTGTACGGAGTAATCGTATTATTGGCATAAACCGACAATTGCTAGTAATCAGGTTTCTCATGGTCATGTAAACGCACTTATTGACTCTTTGATTGATGTTGGGTAGCAAATTAATACAATTATTGCATCAATAATTCAGTAAAAAATAAGAGAGCTAAGCTGGCAATGATATGTCGGATCCTGTTTCTGTAGAAGCCCCATTGTAACTATACTAATGGGGAATAGCGTCATAATTTCCCTTAAGCAATCAGTGAGCACTTAGCCAAGAAGCGAGACCTTTGATCATTATAACACTTTTAGAACAAACATTGTTTCCTTAGTACTATCTTACAGAAGAGAGTAAGTATAAATGACTCAGCCAAAAGCCAAGCTGGTCATTGAAGCTCAGGTGATTTCATCAATATTCTAACGCAAGTCTCGGAAATAGGGACATGTTCATCCAAAGAACACTGAGATCACCTTCCCAACTATCTTAAAACACATCCGGCATGCAAGAACAGGAAAAGACCTACCAACACCACTATCCAGTCAAGCACATATCTCAAGTCTCAGTACTCACATGTAGGGCAAATCTGACTTGCAGGGTAAATTGCACAAGGCATTGAGTGTCAAAGTTCTGCCAAGCCAACTGATATCCAGAAAATGAGCATCTCATTATCTCCTATCCTAGCTAATACCTCTGTTCCTAACAGGCTAACACATCACAGCAACTCAGTGTGTCACAGTCCTGTGGAGATGCAAGTGTGTGAGATAAGGCACATTACTTGTTGAGGACAAAAATGAAACTAAAAAAACTCAAAATGAAACTATATATAAAGCATAATAGTTTTAACATGGGCCCAACCACATGTGCAGAGAGCAAAATCTGTTTGAAGGCCGGCATGGTTTAAGTGAAGTGTGAAAACGAGACGGACACAGTCTTGGCGACACTTTTTGTTTTTTTCTAAATCTTCTTCTACGTGTCTTTATATTCACTTCCCAAACAGGTGGGAGACACTGACCCTTGCTCACTTTTTCCATTCTTTGCCAAAAATGGTTTCTACTGTCTCCTTTTAACCTATTTTCTCTGCCCTAATGATCCAGGTCCACTCTCACTGTACTTTCCACCTCTTCAATCTACCTTTCATTCTAAACAGATCCATACTGGCCCTCTCAGCAACCCATTACAGCTCTGATTTATCCCAGAGAAGATCAATGCGTCTGTGACTCATCCATGATGGCGCACAGGAACCTCGGTAACCCGCTACCGATGCTTGTCTGTTGAGTCAGCTTGCCAGCTGACCTCTAGGCTCTGTCACGCGAGAACAGTGGAGCCTGCCTGCTAACCTACTTGGGTAGGTCAGACCCACATGCCCTGACTTCCTGAAAGCCACGACTGACAAGCTGTAGTCACCTGAGCAGGTGAAACAAGAGCTGACAATGTATTTTGATTGTACCCATGGTTGCTATCTACATGTGCCCTAGTTAAACTCATCCCTTGCTGATAACCTTGCCTTTACTCCCATACATTTATCACCTGGGCTGGAATGCAGGCAGCCAATGCTGTTAATGGAAGACTAGACCACAGTACTCAGCCGGTCACATATCAAAGGTTTCAGCACAGTGTCTGCTCTGGGCTGAACCCAAACCTAGTCTGGCTAAATGCCAACATTTCACTGCTAAAAACCAGGCTGAACCTCCTGAATAATACATAGAGGTAGGCTGCATAATTCATTTCTATTCTCCAGCAAGGCAGAGTCGATTTCACCAGACACCCTGCATCTGTTCGACATCCATGCCTTCACTCAGCACATGACTTAAATGTCAACCACTATCACTGTTTCTCCCTCAGCGACCATTGTACAGTCCCAATTAGCCTGACCGCTACTATTATGTTCTAAATGCCCTGAATCGTTGTGCTTGTGATGTCAAAACATTTAGTCCAACAGTGACAACTCAGAACGCACTGTCACACCGATACTGACGTTCAAACTCAGAAGACAGACGCTCTTCTGTCACCACAAAGTCACACAGGTTCACAAGATATAAATGCACAATAACAACCAACCACCTCAAGTTAGATTTAATACAGCTAAACAAATCTGCTTTCAGCCAAGGAAAACTTATTTCATAAACTTTTTGTTGTTGTTGTTCTTAACACCACAATACTTGTGGTGCCCTCTTCGAATTACATCGGTCTCTTCTTCACACGTGTGATTCGGCAGGCCGTCTCACGAGGTCAGGAAAGCTTTACCTACAGAGCGCCGCCTGACTTTAGCACCCCTGCCCCCCGTGGCTGGGCTGCCCCCCGTGGCTGGGCTGCCCCCCGTGGCTGGGCTGCCCCCCGTGGCTGGGCTGGACCCAATGGCGACCGGCATGACACGTCCCTGCTGAAGGTCCACTTGCAGGTCCATTTGTTTCTAGGCAGGCCAGTAGGTCCAGTTGCTATGGCTATGGTGTTGGGGAGTAAAGGATGAAAGCCTCTTAGAGGCAGAGTGAGCAGGGATGATAATCCCCTCTGTGTCTGCTCTGCAACTTCACCTGCTGATAATCACACACCTCTAATCCTGCAAGTGAGATCGCGAACACGCGGGAACGGAAATGATGTCCCCGACGGCACAGACCGACACACCTGAACATATGTGGTCTCTGAAGTTGACCGCCACACACCTGATGCAGAAATGCAGACCCACATCATGCAACGTCCCAGACATGCAGCTGCTGATCTCTTACTTGGCCCCTTTAAAACACACCAGACAACTCACACATGCATGCATCTATGCGCATGCTAAAAGGCATGTCATGTGCATATGCATGTGCAATACGTGTGTTCTAAATTGTACATGTATTTGTACAAACCAGATGTGTCTGTTGACGAGTGTGTCTACCGGAAAGCATTAATGTCTGCAAGTATGACTGTCTTTAAGTGTGCTTAACAAGCATAAATATATTTTTTAAATAATGACTCCGATCAATATACACTTACATGGTGAGGTAATGCATGTAGTATGGATGTAGACCTGCCCTTTTCAAGTAGGCTGTCTAGGTAGTGTAAGCAGGACAAGCACATGCAGTGACTGTGCACAGAAGCAGACTATTCCAGTGGTCGTCAGCCCAGGTCATGGTAAACTACAGGGTGTGCCGGCTTTTGCTACAGTCCAGCACCGAGTCCAACTCCTCCCTCTCCACTGATCAATGACCAATCAGAGCAATGACTAATCAGAGCTGTTGATCAGGTGGAGCCTGTAGCTCTCCCGGATCAGGACTGGGGACTACTGCTTCTCCTGCCTTCTAAATTGGCTGCATGCACCCATGCCTCCCAAGCAGTAGGGGGCGCCAGCCTGAGCGTAGGTCACTCACTTTTGTCAAACCTGTCTGCGAGACGGGAGCGCATGGTGACTCCGGCACCCAGCTCTGGGTCCTGGAGGTCTGTAGAGTCCTGCCTAATGGGGGTCAACACTAACTGCTCTGGGGGAGCCGGAGAGAGGCCACCACAGGAGAGAACAACACACATGAGACAGGAAGTCAGTCGCACAACCATCCAACACACACACACACACATGTGAGGAAGCTACAATCGAGTTTTTTGTTAGTGCGAGTATGTGTGTTGCTAAACGAATGAGTGGAAATTACACCATTGACAGTGAATGTAAGTGTTCGATTACCGGTTTTGGTACATCTACAGCATATTAGAGATTTAGGGTCAGGTTGAGATAAAGCGTGTACAATAGCGCCCCCCAATGGCTAGCTGAGTATGTACTTTAGGGGCCGCTTTGCTGCAGCTCGTTACCTCCTAAATAGTATCCTTTAAGAAGTGGCAACCATGACAACCAGGCATTATCTTTACCAAGCAGATCCAGCATTGCAAGATCATCATTGTCACCCAGGCTTGCACAAAAACAAAAACACCCTTCACTTTAGTCTGTGTTCACGCATACGAAACCCAATCCAATCTACAACACTGAAGCTATTCAGTTTGCTGTACCGTCCAAGCAGATAGCAGGCACATTATACTCTCCCTTTCTTCAATCCCTACATTGGGTTGGAAGATTACACTGAGGTATTGGGAGGATGAGACAATGAAAAGATTCAAGCAATGTCTGATTGAATATCCATTATCAATGATGTGGTTTCACCAGGTTCACAGTTCAAGCTTGTAAATGATAAAACCTGTAAATTTGCATTCTGTCTGTCTAACGGTTTCCCCTTATCTGCTGTCACCTCCTGTTTGAGTGTGTATGTCAGTGTTCTTTGTGTGTGTGTGTGTGTGTGTGTGTGTGTATGTATGTGTGTGTGTGTGTGTGTGTGTGTGTGTGTGTGTGTGACAGATTGGGATGACAGACGTCACTCACACAGGGGTGTGTGGCAGCACGGGTGATTAGGATAAATAAGCAGGAGGGATTACAGAATAAAAGCTAAAGAGAAGCTGTGATGTGTACGGGCAGAGTGAGTGAAGCAGGGCACTGACTGTCAGAGGAAGACCTCGTGTTGACATCCATGAGCAAAAGTCAAGCCCTATGATATTTAATGTCAAAGGGCTGCAATTACATTGAATCTGATTTAATAGTAAAGTAAAGTAAAGTAAAAGACTAGTATATGGATTCCCAGGGGGACATTGTAACAGTCCCAAGAGGGTTGTTAGTTTGAATCTAAGATGGGGATTGAGAGTTCTGCAGTCCTGAAACAGAAAGGTCCCATCTTTTGCCATTTCCTGCCCTTATAACATAGTTAAATTTCTCTAATCTAGAGCCAAACCCAAGTCTAAAAACGAACGTATGAAACTATGATTCTCCAAATACCTGTATGACCATCAGTAGTGAAAATCCCACACATCAACATGTAGGAGCACACATACATATATCACAGAAAAACGTACACTTACACATTTGAAAACATACAATATAATCATATGTATCAACTTTTTGTATTTTCGTTGTTCAACAGATTCAGTTGTGAATGTTGGCTATAACTCTTCAACAATATGTGCACGTCTTTTCGGAGGTAAGAAACAGTATAAGCGAGTGTTTATCATATATGTGTAAGCGCTACATACCAGGAGTATGTATAACTTCACATTTGAGTTTGTATGTAGGTTTACTACACGGCCCCTCGTGGGAGTGCAAGGTTTACTCAGTATGTAGCCTATGCATGAGTAATTCACTTGTAGTTGTGCGATATAATGTGCTTAAGACCTACACGGCCCCTCACAGAATAGCCTATTAAATGTCTATTTACCGTGGCCTGTCATCGGCAACCTTGACCACGAGTGTTCTATTAAGCCTACACATGCGTCGTAATGGTGTTTCGCTGTTGTCATTCTGTCTAATTGGGATCGTTAGCTACCGCGAGGATACTCGCCTTGTTCTGTAGGCTAAATCCCGACAATATGCCCCACTTTCTATTTCTGGAAACTGCTGGAGGGTTAGCGGTATTCACATAGGTAAAACGGCCCCACAGTGCATTGCCAGTCACTCCTCATGGAACCGCTGACCCAAGCGCACCGTTGAACACGTGCACCCGGCTTACATTAAAACATTAAAACTAACCCCTCCTGTGGATTGATGCAAAATCGCCCCAGTCAGCTGTGATCCGTCCAAAACCGACCTCTTCCAACTACCTCCGCAGCATTGATTCATCCAATAACATTTCTTTAAACCCACTCCGCCAATAAACAAAATAGTTTATTATTCCCGCCATCCGTGGAAAAAAACAAGTTGCATCTCGGTCTGTACGTAGTGTTGGGAAAGGAAAAAGCTACAGGGAAAAGCACATACATGTAGCATATCCAAAGACAGTAAAAGCCCAATGTATTACACTCAACACAGAGCCTAATCAATGCCGTCTGGTCATCGCCTTCAAAGCAGGCCTGCACTGAATAAGTAGGCTTTGTTTAATTTATGACTGTCATTGTAGACTTAAAAACCACATGCATCATTAATTCACATGTTCACATGCGTTGGAAGTGCGAATGTCCAATTGTAGTTTAGCTTTTAAAAAGTTACTTGGGCAGTGGGAGGGATGTGCTGCACAAACCGCTTGCACATGTGCATGACGTCAACACATGGGATAACTTTTAGGACTGGCACCGTACGCATCCAGATAGGAAGCTAGCTAGTCCTGTATATGATAATAACCGGAAAGCAAAGTGTTACATGTAGCAGTAGCCTAATTGTTGGATGCAGTGAAGGCTTAAATTCACCTCGGTTAAACAGTTTCAGTGACCAGGCGCCTGTCCTCGCTGTCCTGAAAACGGATGGACATCCTGAGATGGGCTTAGAATAGAGCTCTTTAAAGAATCACGTGGTGTTTAAGACATAGCCTAGAGATGGTGTTATGTGTCGCACTTTAGAAAGCTCATATGGTCTGTCTGCTTGGTTGTCTCTTTCCCCCTTCATTGTTTAGCCTTTGATCATAACACAATGTAATGGGGATTAGCATTGCACCCTTAAAACACGGGAGCGCGCATAACACATCGCACCTCGTTTTCCACTGCACCTGCAACACCTATCCAATACATTGGTCGGAGTAAGTCTACACTGGTGAATTAACTACTTTGTACCTATACTGTCCATGCCATAATAACAAGGTTATGTGTGCGCACATGATGGCGCGATGAGCGACGCAAGGCTGCACCGCCCCCGTGCCGCAGTCCTGGCTCAGCAAGGCAGTCCAAACATAACCGTTATTTGAAACATGCACTACGCAGTGTGAACGCGTGAGGTTAGCATATTGTGCCACACAACTGTAATAAATATATCGCGACACACGTCATGTCACTGACAGATCGGATGGGCGTTCGGTGGAGGGCACATCGTCACCCCACTATTCGTGCTTACCTCCCTCGCTGTGGATTTTCTTCGATCTCCGGTTAAAATACATCCTGGTGCTACAAGGGTGTCTATCGAGCTGGAAGAGGAAGACCGGGTCGATGGCATGCTCACGACTCACGGACACAGCGGGGAAATGCGGGCCTCTGACAAGGCGGTCGCTGGGAAACGGATCATCGTCGGTTGGTCTGAAGACATCGGAGTTAGCTTGTTGCGCTGGCTGGGCTCAGCGACAGGCGCGCGCGAGTGGTGTGATGAGTGCGTGCGTGCGCGTTCGTGTCTATAAACTTGCCGATGGTCCTATCGACTGCTAGCGTTGCTTTGCGGTCACGGTCCACCATTGTCAGAGGTTACGTAATATCTATAATAATCTATAATTGGACTAGCAGAGGTTACTGAACTCATCAAGTCTGCATACACCATACCACGATAACCTACAATAACACACACACAAAAAACTGTATGCTATTTAATCTAAACTATATATTTTTAAAACATAAGAGACTGGGCTGGAATCTGTTATTGGAAAAACAAGGCAAGTTATGGTGGCCCCTGAGAGAATCAGAGGAACATACATTACATGCAGTGTAAATACACACACTAACATCCAAACAGCAGGAAATGAAGCCCACAGATCTACAGGCATAACAAAGCTGTATTTAATTCCATTGTTAAGTAGCAGAGAAGAAAACCCATGTGTTTATTTTTATTACATAGTAACATAATACATATTCATCTTAACTGATTTTTTTTAATCTCATCACATAACATAATACATATTGATATTTCAAACTTGTTTTTATCTCATTAAATAGGAACAGAATAAATATTCACTTCTGAATTGGTTGGCCTTAAACTCCTCCAACTGTATCTGATGAGACATTCGGGAAATGGATGCTTCTTGATAACCATATTGGGACATTCGTTTGAGTAATTTCCTTCAGATCTATCATACAACTCATACACACACGTGTACACGTTTATAATAACGCATATATGCACACACACACAGGGTCAAACAATACCAAACCTTATAGGTCGGACAACACACTTCCAGCTGTTGTGAATACTGCCCCCGTTGGTGTCAATGACCCTGCACAGGGAGGAACCCAAGGTGTGTGTGTGTGTGTGTGTGTGCAGGGTGGGGTTATAATCAGGATATCTTATGCGATAACACTGAACATCAGAGGTGAAAGGTTCTCAGAAAAATCATATTTTCTGGAAATCAATGTAAAGAAAACAAGAGGAGAATTTGGGCTCTATGGTTACCACGGCTCCATTCCCTGGATGTCGACAGGGCTCCTGTCTTCCTTCTTAAAGACACAGTACAGGTGTGTGTCTGTCAGGGGCTCAATCACACACGCATCAGAGCAGGGTGCAGGCTCAGGACTGGAGGTGCGAGGCTCTCGGTCGGAGACATTCTGAGGGGGCACTCCGTTTCCCAGGGTTACGTGGTGTAAACAAACAGATAAACAAAACTGTACTCCCCCCCCCCCCCCCCCAATTTGTGTGTTGTTGCACTGCTCTTTTTCTATCGTGAACGTTCCCGTCCAGAATACCCCAGCAGACTGTGGGTCTACCAGAAGGGCTCTCTGCATCGTGCCTTTACCAGATACTTGATTATCATCAGCTTTCTAGGGGTGTTTAAGTTTTGATGTGTTGCCCGTGTTTCTGAATTGACCCCTGTCACTGTCTAATGTGTGTCTATGGAAGACACAAGAGTAATAATGCAACACACTCTGATGGACCACTGGCTTATTGGAAGTAAAATCAAAAGTGTAATAGAAAACACATGAGGCAACTGCTGTCAAATAAAACAAATATTGGGTAAACTTCTGCGAGTACACTTTAAAAGAAAGATGTCAGAGCTTTAAAACAATGTTTTTTTTCTTCTTCTTCTGTTACTGCCATTACGTACAAACCTTAACTTCAACCTCTCACACAGGCGGCGGTGACTTATATTTACATGGTTTGATCAAATCAAGTCCAGAGATTGATTGCTGTAGTCCGTTTGTGATGAGGAGCCACAGGGATCAGGCTTAGTTAGAGTCAGTGAGACTAGTCAGCAACAGCTAGTGAAGCTCCTTTAAGCGTTAGTGCTATCTGTTAACATAGAGCTCCAAAGCATTGTGACAGACGCCCCAAAACAGTAATGCAAGAAAAGAACGTAAAAACAAAAGTGCTGAAAACAAAATGAGGAATCTAAAAAAATAAAGCTTTGTTAATTCTCTGCATTTATTGTTTTAGTCTTTTTTTTCCTTTTTCTTCCCCGCTTGTGGCTCTACTTTTACAGCTGGAACACGACGGATATCTCTCGATGAAATGAAGACATGAAAGCACTATGTACATGCACGGCCCGCTCGGGCATGCTCGGTTAGGCCTGCAGGGGGCGAGGTGGTGCCCGGGGTCAGGGGTCAGTCTTGGTGTACGGCGAGGATGGGCTGCCTGCAGATGGGGCAGGTGTTGTTTTCAGACAGCCAGCGGTCGATGCAGTGGATGTGGAACTCGTGGGCGCAGGGCAGACGGCGCAGCTTGTTGCCCTGGGCGTACTCGTTGATGCAGACGCTGCACGCTCGGCCCAGCTCGCCCTCCAAGCTGGCCTGGCCGTAGGTGCGCGTGGCCAGATTGTCGATCTGCTCTTTGGTCAGGCCGCGAGGGTGTTCCTCGTCCTCCTCGTCGTTGAGCAGGAAGAAGTGTGCCAGCCGAAGGATGGGCAGCGTTCCGTTCTCCACCAGGTTGTTGGTGTCCCTGCTGGTGGGCCGGCCCTCGTTGGGGTTGGCCACGCCCCCTCCTAACCTCGCCTGAGCCTCCTCCTCCACCGTCCCCGCTAGCCCCTCCCTCGCAGGCTCCGCCCCCGCGGCGCCCACGTGGCCCAGCATGCCCTCGTTGCTGTGGATCCGGTAGGCCTGCGCGGTGGCTGTGACGTTGGGGCCGTTGGGGTCGGGGTGGGCGGGCGCGGCGCTCTCCGAGTCGGCCTCCGTCTCCATGAGAGAGCTGAGCTCTCCGAAGCCCGTCATGATCTGCCGCAGGATGGACCTGAGGGCGGTGGAGCTGGGCTCCCCCAGCCCTGTCTCGCTGATGCGCCTCAGGGGGATCCGGATGGTGCTCACGTAGGTTCGGATCCCGGCCCGCTCCGAGCGGGAGATGGTGCGCCGGAAGCCGCCGCTGTCGCTCTCGAAGGTGACGGTGTTCTCCGCGGCTCGGGCCCGCGAGCGTGTCCTGCTGGCGATGCTGTCCCGGTCCCGGTTCTCCCCCGGACGGATCCGCCTCACCTGCAGATCCAGCATGATGGTGGGGTGTCGCCGCACGCCTGTTCCCGCTCCGCCGGCCGCGTGCGACTCACCCTCCTGTTCCCCCGCCTCTGGGATGGGCTCCGTCAGAGGAGCCGGCTCTGCTGCAGCCTCCGCCGTCGCTATGGGAACAGAGGGGGTTCCATGGCCAGGCTCGGCAGTGTGGGCGTTGGAGCTGCTGCTGCTGCTGCCGCCACTAGAGGGCAGGGCAACGCCGGGGGCGGGGCTCCTCTGCAGAGGGGACCGGCTTCGCCGTGACGACCGGGAGGAGGCCCCGACCCCTGCGGTCGCCCTGCGGATCCGTCCGCGGGATCGAGTCCTGCTGCTGCGTGGCTCTCGACCCGCTAGCGGCCCCGGGAAGCCGCCGGCCTGGAGGGCCACGCGGGGACAGTCTGGGGCAGCAGCCGCCTCCTCCTGCCCCTCCGCCACAGCTGCTCTGGGGGGCTGAGCCAGAGAGAGGCTACTCGGATTGTGAGGGCTAGGGGGCACAACGGGAGGGGCGGATGGGAGGTGCAAGGCCACACCTCTTCTTGGAGCCGGGGTGACAGGAGCCACCGGGGTAGAGGGGGGTGGGGCGGTGACCGGAGGGGTGGTGCTGCTGCGAGTGCGCCGTGTCTGAGCCCTCCTACTCAAAGTGGGGCGTGCCGAGGTGTACGGTGTGATCCTTGGGGGGGTGTAGGGCGATGGCCGGGGGGGGGGCGTGTAGGGGGCAGTGCGTATGGAGGCTGAGGCCGTGGATGAGGGGGGAAGGGGCAGCTCCGTGGGGTCGGGAGCCTCACTGTGCTCCCCTGGCTCCGGCTGCTCGTGGTTGATGTTGATCTCCAGGCTGAAGCGGAACTCCCCGCTGTTGGGGTTGGTGCGGCTGACCGCGCGCCAGGTCTGGTTTCCGCTCTGCCCGCTGCGGGTGGCGTTGCCAGTACGCCGGAACGTGTTCAGCCACTCCAGCAGTGAGTCCCCGTTTGAGGTCTCCGTTCCTGGCTCAGCAGCCCCTGAAACAAACACGTCATGAGCATGACCACCTTGGTAAACTAATACTTAACCCATAAGCAATAAAGCCTTATCTAAGTAAATACTATACACGTAAACTAACCTAATCTACCTGCCCCTATTCAGCCTCCTCTACCTCCCCGCTTCCCTCTCTCCTCCTCCACGCTCACCTCTCCCCTCCTCCTCCACCTCCCCACTCTCCTCCCCTCTCTCCTCCTCCTTGCTCCCCTCTCCTCCACCTCCCCGCTAGCCTCTCCACCTCCCCGCTCCCCCTCACCACTGCTGCTCTCCTCTCCTGCCTCAGGGTTCTGCAGGCGTGGCTCAGGGCGGGGCTGGGACGACACGCGCTCCTTCGCTCCGTCCAGGCGCTGCCGCAGCTCCTCTGCCGTCACCTCCCCTGGAGAAGAGACAGAGAACACCACCCCCGTCAGGACAACAGCATCCCTGCTTCCAAAATCCCCCATATTCATACGAGCCATCTCATGGGTTAGTCTTAGTGCTGGAAAACATCATGTGTAGGATGTCAGACTCTCTAGAAGTATCGGGTCCAATCAAGAGGCTCTGTGTGGTGTGTGGTTTTCTACGTGAACGCTGGATGGGTTGCGGTTGTGTGATTGGTGAGCAGATGCTTTTAGGTTGGTCATGGTAACCCTACCAGGTGTGCCCAGAAGGTTACTGTCCCTCATGAGACGGTATTCTTCTTCGCTTAGCTCGTTGATGAAGTGATAGTACGCCTCCTCCCGTCGAAGACGCTCCGCCTGTCTCCTTCGCTCATCTCGCCCACCAGGAGGGTCCATCACCATGGAAACCGCTGCCATACAGGAGGGGGTCAGTCAGCGATTTGAAAAACACTTCAGGGGAGACACTGATTTAATCAGATTTGAATGGGAGCAAGAACTGACGCCATTGGCTGAACCAGTAGATTGGAAAGTGACTCAACATGCATATCAATCTCACTGATAAGCTTGCAAAGTCACATGATGACATGGTAGAAGCCTACGCAGATCCAACTTGCTGTCATAAAGTCAAGATGCTTTAAAACACATATGCAATGTTTCCGTGCTATGTCAAGGCAGGATTTTATATACAGTAAATCAAAGAACGGCAATATTGTGGGTGGAACGACGTCAAGTTGCAGGGAAGTCTTCTAAATGAGATATGTCATTGTCAGTGAACAAACAATACAGGCCAAGAACGCCATCCATTTTGTTCTGAAAGACATGGACAGTAAAGAGGTCGTGAAAGCCGACATAACAAAAAATCAAGCAAGCTAGCTAACAATCCTCTACATGGCAAACCTTAACAGGACTAGCTAGCTCACCTCCCGAATTCTGACAGCTAGCAATGCTAACTTCATTGATTCATTCACGTGCCTTAATGCCACCGTCATTTTAACATACTACTGTGTGTAAGCTACATACAAATAACGTGTCCTCAACTTAACATATTAACAGAAACATACACGTTGTCAAGCTAACATTACAGTAATCCCGTCTCCCTTCAACATACCATACAGTAGGCCATGTTGAAGAACGCAGAGGAAAACTGACCGCGTCATCCTAGTTACCCACCAATCACCGACATGGGAATTATTACAGACAGGTCCAGTGCCCAACCATTGCACTAGGTGGGAGGGACATGATAGAGTAATCGGGCTTGATGTAAGCGCACTACGCGACAGTAGAAGACAAAGAATCATCACTTACATATAAGGACAAAATGCAGTAAATGTTGTCTACACTTTTCAGCCCCGGCTCTACCATAACACAAGAGTCGCCCTGTCTTTTAAACCTGCGAGCTGTCATTTTGAATGAACAACGCATTTGTTAGCTAATGTCAGCTAACAGCTTTAATGTCGGCAGCTGCGCTAGCTACGTTAGTGTGAAGCTAGCAAACATTACCCACACTAGTGAGCTATGCTAAGGGAACCTCTATTTAATAGATGTTAACAAGGTAATCCATTTTGTTTAAAAACACTCAAATAAAGTGCATACGCACATAACCCAGGAAATGTTTCTGTTGTGAATATGAGGAGATGACAACGCCATTTAGAGGTATTTGGTACCTGACACAGCAGCTGTAATATGGACGGGCTTGCTCTCCTCTCCGATCTACAATGTAGCCAAGATGGGACCAACAGTGCGACACCTAACACCAACCGAAGAGCAGTCAACATGGACGCATTGGTTCCTATCCCTCTCAGTGGAATAAAATGGTGCTGCTGTTTTTCTAAATGTTCATCTCCAAACAACAGTATGTGAAGTAAACGTATCCTAACTCCATGGGGAAATTGCTATAAATAATTGTATTTGAGTTAATATCAAACTATGCAATTGTCTTGCTTTTCTACGATTGCTGTGAACTAAATGCTGAAGGATAGTTTTCTTTTAATACAAACATTTGATTGTTTTCAGGTTAACTGGTCAAGCAGTGTCCCTTCTATAAAATGTTTTCCGTTAGCTGATCTGATGAGGCGTATGCAAGGCAAATACTCGGAGGTTTATGACATGTTCTTTGTGAGAAATGACTGGCGCCTGGCGTCTATTAGACACCGTCTGCATCATAATTATTAAATTATATTGAAACATATTTATATTAGGAAATGCATTTAGACTGTCATATTTAAAGTTCAAAAGTCTGATGTCTCTACATTTATTAAATCCCATTACGTATTACAAAGAGTTAAAATCCACGTGGTGCGCCTCAACCATTTATTCCCCAACAATTCTCTTTACTGGTGGATGCAATAACGGCAGTTTGCGACAGTGCCGTGCACAATTACGCCGTTCTCCCGAGTGAAATACCGGTTGACAAACGCAGTAGCAGGATAATACGAGAGAAAGGACTATCTGTTATCTCATCTGGTTTTTCAAGTACTGTACATCTTCATTTGTACCAACAGATCATTTAAACTGTTAAATGTGGAAACTGGACTGAGGACAGAGCGACGCAAGGGAAGGCAACTTAGATTACAAACCGGGGTTGTTGAAGTAAGTTGCCTCCCAAGCGGCGCTTTAAAAGGAAGGGGAGGATAATTGACCAAAACAACAGAGAAAATGGACTATGATTTTAAAGTGAAGCTGACCGGAGAAAGAGAGCGAGTCGAAGACCTCTTCGAATACGAGGGATGCAAAGTGGGAAGAGGCACATACGGTCATGTATATAAAGCAAAGAGAAAAGATGGGTGAGTTGATAGCAAAGGCCTTGCAAGTAGCTCGCAAAACTACGTCAGTTTCTCCTATAAACTCCCAATTGTGTCGCCCACGGCTTTTCTCTAGACTCAGTATCTGAAAGACATTCGTCGTATAAATATACCTAATTTGGTCGAAGCTAATTTATAGAATATGTACATTTTTTTAAGAATCCAGTGGGGGGATATTATACGTCACAACCTGGACTGCGGAGCTCTTTGGCTAATGCAAAAGCAGCATCATGACAAAGATGTCTGTCTTGTGAAGAGCACTGACATCAATTGCCAAGCCCCGTGTCATTGGCCGTGCAGTGTGCTCGACAAATTCAGCAGCAAATATCGCCATTGTAATCGTTGCTCGTATTTCAAATGACAGCGTCTTGACAGGCTTGTGCTCAGCGACGGAATAGCACGGGATGTTGTTATACCTCACCTGTTTGTATGTGTGCGGGCAGTGGGGGGTTCTTGAAACAAACCCTGGCTCCTAATTCTACTAGAGCCAGGGTTTGTTTCATGTCACCATTTTGTGATGTTTGATCTCCAACAACAGAAGCCATATGTAAAATGAGCTGATGTATGCCTATGTTATGTGGCTACTATAGCTGCTGTCAGGTTCAGGGAATGTGGGGGGTAATGTTTAGTCAAGCCGCCTGCTCTCTTAGTGACAGTAACTGCCTCACTGTCGACAATTTCAGGAAGATATGCCATTATTTAATCTTTTTTCTTGCAAGTCTTTGTTCAGTGAAGTGTATAGAGGGAAACATGCATCACAATTGCTGAGTTATAAGAAAGTTGCAATGGCCTATTTGTCATTTTTTTAACCTAATGTGTAATTGTTTTAGGTAACAGCACTGTAAATGTATGAAACCAATAACGTGTCAGTTTACTTATACTGCCCCATGTGAACTCAATCACACATTTATTGGAGCATGTAATCAAATCTAGTTTGGATTTTTTTTTTTTTGTCTTTTGCTACAAATAAGATTCAGGAGTCTTGTCTAGAATGGTATTGTCTACAAGTATTTGTGTGTGTCTCTTTTATTGTCTGAAAATAATAATCTGGTCTCAAGTGAGTGGATCTGTGCTGTTAGTAGCAGATCAGTCTCAGCGCCTCTAGGTACATTTATTCCACCAAGCCTTTCACCACAGCCCAGACTTACTGGCGACCTGAAGCACATTTTAAGATGCCTGAGTGTTTAAAGATGTTTGTGTTCTCCTTAGGAGACTGCTGTTTACAAGATTCTCTGAGTTAATTTGTTCTCCAGGAGTTAAACAGTACTCGTGGAGGCAAAGAGAGCAGTTTATGACTAGAAAAGAGGAAGGTTTTTTTCAGCCTTGCCCTGCAGTCTTTTTCAGTGTATCATCCATCAATATTCCTCTAGTGCTGCAACAAAGTAGCCCCTCACCAGCTGCCTTGTATGGCCTGCTTCCTCTCCCCTCTACTGGGGCCTGGAGGTAAGGTTGATTACATAAATCCAGAGGTAATTCAATGATTGAATGATCTCCCTCCTGGATCCCACAACACTCCTGCCAACTGTCTTCCTTTGTGAATCCAGTCAGGTAGCTAGGCCTCCTGGGAGTTGTAATATGTTGTGTTGATGTGGCATATCCTTCCCTGCTTACAGAAAGGACGATAAGGACTATGCCCTGAAGCAAATAGAAGGCACTGGCATCTCCATGTCGGCGTGCAGAGAGATTGCAGTGAGTATTTGCTTACATACATGTCCAAATATAGACACCATGTTCCACCAACACCATGTTCAACACCATGTTCTTTGTTGTGTCCCCGTCGGTTCTAATAAAGTTTTGTATTCATGATGTTACAGCTGCTGAGGGAGTTGAAGCACCCAAATGTAATCTCACTGCAGAAGGTGTTCTTGTCACATGCAGACCGCAAGGTCTGGTTGCTGTTCGACTACGCTGAGCACGACCTCTGGGTAACACACACAACACACACTTTTGGTTCTTTACAGATCCTTCCACTGTTGTCCATGTAAATGATCCATGCCATTTTTGTATGTAAATGTAGATAAATTGCATTAAAGGTTTTGCATACAATTATTTACATTTGTCATCTGGTTTGAAGTAAGAAAGAGCCAAATGGGCATGCGTTGATTTGTATGGGTTTAGCTTAGGTTGAACCCTAACCCAGTGTTTCACAAACATCCTCCCCTTAATTTCAGAAAGCCACAAACCCTATCTGGTCTATGCTGTGTACAAACATCAACACACAATTACATGCACGCACGCACACACTCACGTACCATAATGAACAAGGTTTCTCTGTTCTCTCCAAAGCACATCATAAAGTTCCACAGAGCCTCCAAGGCCAATAAGAAGCCCCTGCAGCTGCCCAGAGGGATGGTCAAGTCCTTGCTCTACCAGATCCTGGACGGCATACACTACCTGCATGCCAACTGGGTCCTTCACAGAGACCTGGTGAGATTGTGGAGGGGAGAGGGAGGGGGCAGGTCGATTAACTATGCTCCAGAAGGTCCTTTAGGTCGCACTGCTTTTACAGTGATGTTCGTTGTGACTCATAACCGTGCTTGAGCTTGACTCATAAAAGTGCGTGCTTAAGAATTTAGTTTTACTAAATAAAACTACTAGTTTTATTTTCTATTTAGAAATAAATATAATAGTTGGTAAAACTGAATTCTCAAACTATTATGCAGCTAGGCTTTCTGTAGATTGCTAGGCCCTTTGGGGCCTTCTCTAAAGGAGCTGATATCTAGTATTTGTCCAGTAGAGGGCAGGATCTGACATTTTAACTGTACCAGAAATCCCAACCATGTACGAGCAGCACTGCCAAACCACTGGTAATCTTTAATAACGAGCTGTCAATCTCGGTCATAGGATAAAGTACATATCCTTATGCTGACGTGTAACATTCTCCTTTCAGAAACCTGCCAATATCCTAGTGATGGGGGAGGGTCCAGAGAGGGGAAGGGTGAAGATTGGTATGACCCATTCTCCTATCACAGCATTGTACCCTTTATACACCTCCTGTTCTGTTTTTAAAGTCGCATTTTATTTGTGTTTATTTAGTTGGTTTCTGATTACCCTCTCTGCAGCGGACATGGGCTTTGCACGTCTGTTTAACTCACCGCTGAAGCCTTTAGCAGACCTGGATCCTGTGGTAGTCACCTTCTGGTACAGAGCACCAGAGCTGCTGCTGGGGGCCAGGCATTACACCAAAGCCATCGGTGAGACTTGTGTGTGTGTGTCTGTCACTTGGCTCCGATGGCTGAGTGGGTAGGGAATCGGGCAATAATCAGAAGGTTACCGATTCAATTCCGGCCGTGCAAAATGACGTTGTGTCCTTGGGCAAGGCACTTCACCCAACTTGCCTCGGCTGCTAAATGATTACATGTAAAATGCCACTTTCTCTCCCTCAGACATCTGGGCGATCGGCTGTATCTTTGCGGAGCTGCTGACCTCTGAGCCCATCTTCCACTGTCGCCAGGAGGACATTAAGACCAGTAACCCCTACCACCACGACCAGCTGGACCGCATTTTCAACGTCATGGGCTTCCCAGCAGGTGAGGACTTCTGGACGTCCTGCAAAACTTGACACGCAGGGCAGAGGAACCCAGAACAGGACAAAACACGTACTCTGTGTATGTGCCTCTGGTTTTCACCAGGCCTCCTTCCTGGTGCAAGAAACGGATGTTTAGGGAGAGATTCTGGTTAGATTTAAGTTCTGGCTTCTGAGCCAAGGCAATCTGTCTCTCCAACTGACCTGACATGAGGTAATCCTGGTATCTCCTGATGCTCACAGATAAGGACTGGGAGGACATCAAGAAGATGCCAGAACACTCGACCTTGATGAAAGATTTCAGAAGGAACACGTGAGTGTGTCTGTGTGTAGTTTTCCAAGCCTTTAATTTGTTTTTATTTTAGTTCATCCAAACTTGCTAAACTTTTTCCCATCTGTATCACAGGTATACAAACTGCAGCCTTATAAAGTATATGGAAAAACACAAAGTCAAACCGGACAGCAAAGCATTCCACTTGGTAAGTCTCAACAATAAGTACACCCAAGTGGTAGCCGATGGCAGTGAGAAATGAAGTGGGGTAAAAAAACGAACCCCTGAACCTGTATGATAATCTAAATCTATCAAGCATTCCTCCCCACAGCTGCAGAAACTGCTGACAATGGATCCCATCCGCAGGATCACTTCTGAGCAGGCCATGCAGGACTCCTACTTCCTGGAGGAACCTCTGCCAACTTCAGAGTAACTACACACACACACACACACACACAGATCAGTGTGTCATGGCTGTGTGACAAGAGCTAAACATGTAATGTGGACATAATGTAAAATCCACCTGTGCAAACTGCCTTGTTTGGAATTTAGAGACGGTAAACAAACTCGACTGGGCGGTGTTGACGGTAAACAAAACCGTTGTGTTGGTAGTTGAATGTTCAGCCTGTGTGTGTCTGTCCTCAGTGTGTTCGCGGGCTGTCAGATCCCCTACCCCAAGAGAGAGTTTCTGACGGAGGAGGAGCCGGAGGACAAGGCCGATAAAGTAAGAAATGTGTGTGCCTCATACCTCATAACATCTAGTACATTCTTTGTGTAACAAGTTTTCTGTGGAGTTATTATTTACCTAACGGAATATTGTGTATTTGTCTTTTTTTTTTTTTCTTCCTGTAGTTGGGTTTTTAATAGGCTGTGTGTAGGGAGAACTTTTGGTGTAATCTCTCTACGCTGTTGTGTACGGTTGATGAAGGCTTGTGTCGGTGTGGTTCTGAATCAACAGAAGAACCAGCAGCAGCAGCAGCAGGCTAATAACCACACCAACGGAGCCGGGCATACCGGTAACCCTGACAACAGCCACGCCCAGGGCCCTCCTCTGAAGAAGGTGCGAGTGGTCCCGCCCACCACTACCTCAAGTGGCCTCATCATGACCTCAGACTACCAGGTGTGGGGCAGATGGATGCACACACACTGTGTGAGAGATAGAAAGACTTGGTGTTATGGTCACTTTTGTAATCATTTGAATATAATGAAGGGAATATATAAATTGCTTAGCATTATAAACATTTTAAAATATGTACACTGATGTGTGTGTGTGTGTGTGTGTGTATACACTTACACAACCCAAACTATTGGAATTTGTATTGACATATAGCTTAATAGAAGAACATGATGTGTATTTCAATAGTTATTGAAATGGTGTGTCAGTTTGGTAGGACACACCTAATCTAGGGGGGGGTCAGATGGCTGGGCGGTTAGGGAGTCGGGCTATTAATCAGAAGGATGTTGGTTCGATTCCGGCTGTGCCAAATGACATTGTGTCCTTGGGCAAGGCACTTCACCCTACTTGCCTCAGGGGGAATGTCCCTGTACTTACTGTAAGTCGCTCTGGATAAGAGCGTCTGCTAAATGACTAAATGTAAATGTAATCTGGTTGATGTTGGCATGTTCAATTGATTACGATCTATTATTATAATCAATTCTCTCTCTCTCGTGTTCAGCGCTCCAATCCCCATGCTGCTTATCAGAACCCAGGACCAAGCACATCACTGCCCCAGAACAGCATGGGATACTCCTCTACATCCCAGCAGCCTCCGCAGTACTCTCACCAGAGTCACCGCTACTGACCCCCTGACCCGGACCCCCCACCCACCCGCCCCCTTCCCCCCCCCTCCACCACGCCCACTCGGGAGAATGTACTGAGGGATGTGCGAGTGGGTATTTTTTTTTTTTTTTTTTTTTTTCATGGCATCAGCCTACTACCGCAAAGACCGCCCCAGAGGGGCGCCCCTCCCCTGCAGGCCGTCTGGAGGCTGAGGGGAACGGAGGTGACGGCCTGGACACAGCACTGCTGCGGAGCGGAGCCCTGAACAGGGAGGAGGAGAGGAGGAGGAGGAGGAGGAGGAGGAGAGGAGGAGGAGGAGGAGGAGGAGGAGGAGGAGGAGGAGGAGGAGGAGGAGGAGGAGGAGGAGGAGGAGGAGGAGAGGAGGAGGAGGAGGAGGAGGAGGGAGGAGGAGGAGGAGGAGGAGGAGGAGGAGGAGGAGGAGGAGGAGGAGGAGGAGGAGGAGGAGGAGGAGGAGGAGGAGGAGGAGGAGGAGGAGGAGGAGGAGGAGGAGGAGGAGGAGGAGGAGGAGGAGGAGGAGGAGGAGGAGGAGGAGGAGGAGGAGGAGGAGGAGGAGGAGGAGGAGGAGGAGGAGGAGGAGGAGGAGGAGGAGGAGGAGGAGGAGGAGGAGGAGGAGGAGGAGGAGGAGGAGGAGGAGGAGGAGGAGGAGGAGGGATCCTGTCAGCTTCTCTCGCGCGTCATAACCACATTCATTTGTGACCCTCAGAAGACGGATCTCCATAGCTGATGCTCCACTGCAACAGATTCAAATGAAGATGACTTGGTTTGGGGGATGGGGGTTGGAGGTTGGTCTCCCTTCCTCCTGTACCCTACACCTCCCCCGTTCCCTCCTTTCCTCCTCCTCCCAAACTCTACCCAGCCGGTTCCCCTTTTCCTGTGAAGCTTGGATGAGACTAAAGCTGCTATGTGACTGACGGCATCGACAGAGTACCTATCCCTCTGTCCTCGTGTCTGTCTGTCCTCTGTCTTGTCTGTCTGCCTCTACAAGGGCCTTCGCTGGGGAACCGAACACAGCTGCTGACTGGGCATGCTGGGAGCATGTGGGGCACCCACTGCAAGAACGAGGAAAAAGAGAGAGAGGAAAAAAAAAAAAAGAAAAAAAAAGATTTTAGTCGTTTCTAATTTAATCTGTTTTCTTGGTTCTGTGTTCATGGTGAGGATGAAATCGGCTGATGTGGTCAGCAGTCGTTCACTGTTGCAAGCCTTAGAACTTCATGACAAAACCAACATATTGTCGAGGACAGCAGATGGAACATTGTACAGTATTGTATTGAAATATTTTACATGAAGCAAGTATCCTGACAATAAAAGAGGAAAAACGGCAATATTTAAGTGTTTTTGTACACACTCTAATTAGGTCTGTGATGTGGAAGAGGGATGTTGTGGATAAGAGGAGTAAGTGCAAGTGGGTGCTTTTTCGTATTCGTTTTTATCTTCCAGGAATAGAACTCCTTAATGGAGCCCATCTCAGTCCTATATTCGGGATCGCAAAAATATATTTATTTTCCATATGGGTCACACGCTTGTCGGAAAAGGAGCAATGATACCCTGTGTTATTTTACGTTTCTATGCACCCAGTTCTACTTCCCAGTGATGGAGGTGGCAGATATTCGCCTACCGGATCATCAAAAGAAGCTCGACCACGTGTCGTTTAGCTTCCCTGAATCTAGCCAAGATGGATATTTGTTATGAATCTGGTTGGGTCATTTTAAAGTATTGCGTAAATCCCCTTTCCCATGAACGCGTAAAAAAAAAAAACTACATGTCGGCACGGCAAGGGGACCCGATTGCATAAAAAACTATCCACCCTATTGGCCTCAGACCCGAAACAGAAACCCCGCCCTTCCCATCCCTGGTACAACTCAAGATGGGAAACCCAGCCGTCACTCATCTATTTAAAGAGATGTAATTGGACCGAGAGATTGCTTTCTGCTTATTAAATCCCCGTCGATTGGTGGTGACTGCCGAAAGGTCCCGCCCCGTAGTGAATTGTTCGGAGTGGACAGACGGCCAGGGACACAGGATGGCAGCGCAAATAGGAGTATCTAACGGGACATGAGGACGAACGGAAATCTGCTAAATATCTGATCTCTGGTGAGAGTTCTATCATACTATTTTAACTGTAAATAAGACAAAAATATAATTTTTTTAAATATTGGGGTTTGTCTTGAATTAGGCAATATCTAACCTGATTTGTTTGAGTCCAAATGAACTACTACTCGACCGCTGGACATAAGGCCCCGGTGGACCCCCAGTGGATGCAGGGGGTTTAAAAACTAGTCATTGTGGTCAATATGCTTGAACCATCTAAAATACATATTTTGGGGGAGATCCGAGACAACGCGCGTCTGCCGAAGCTGGTCATCAGTGAAAATAAACGTAACGTGTAGCCCACGTTGCACTTGATGTTTTTTTGTTAGCAAGAAACTAAGTAACTGCAGTGTATTAAATACGCGAATGATGGGAACTGACATTGGTAAATAAATGTGGGTCACCAGTCAGTAACGGGATGCCGACGGTGCGGAACTTTGATTGATTGTTCTTGTCATCATTTTGTGTGTGTGTTTAACTATACCATAAGAGCTTTCACAGTGCCACACCAATATAGAAACGTAGAAAACAAGAATGTAGAAACAATGTAGTCTTTCCCTGTAGCCTAACTTTTTACGTCCAATTGCTGAGCCCAAAATCAATGCAATTTAGGTTACATATCCTTCGTTTCAGGAGGTAACCCCACCACTTTTCATCAAATGTGGTGGTGAGCACTGAAGGGAAAATGTAAGTCAGACATTTGGATCCAAACTGTCATTTAGTAGATTTTTTCTTTAAAAAAAAGCTACTTGAAAATCAATATGTTAACATTTCCAATGATGAGATTGTAAGGAAGTGTATTATGAGCCGGTGTGCTGTCATATTTAGGGCAGTGTAACCTGACGTAATGCATTTTGCAATATTCATAGCATCAGGACGAAAGCACAGCTCCGTAAGATGCACGAGAGACTGTACTTGGCTCATAAATGTATAATATCGCTCGGTTCAGACTTTACAGTAATGGAGTTCCAGCGTCCATCGTAAAAGCCACCTCTGTGACCGTGTGTGTATGTGTGTATGTATGTATGTGTGTGAATGGAGACACAGGAAGTACATCTCTCCCACGATAGCGTCAGGTTGTCTCCCTTGTGAAGTTCAAAGGATGTCAGTTCCGCTGATGGATGCAAAATGTGCAGCTAATGGTCCATCTGAGACGCTGATAGAGAGCATGGCAGAATGACTCAGTGTTTATGAGAGTGTGTGTGTGTGACAGAATCGCAGAATGACTCTGTGTTTATGAGTGTGTAACTGAGAGGTGCAGTAGAGAGAGAGAGGAGACGAATCACACATAAGATAACTAAATGTCGTTTTTTTTGTGTTGTAATAGATGGATAGAGAGAGAGACAGATGGCATATATTACTTTGTGCATGGAATATACTTATTTTTTCCTTTAATTTCTGACTCCATACCTCTCTCTCTCTCTCTCTCTCCCTCTAGTAAAGTAAAGGCTGGAGTGCTCTCTTTTCACAGGGAACAGGGGCCTTAAAGAAGGCTGGGGGGAGGGGAGAGAGGGGGGAGGCATGCATGGGAGCACTCGGCTGTTGCCGTGTGAACGGAGCTCCATTGTCCCAGGAACCTTTCAGTGGCTTCCCTGAAGGTCCCTGTTCTGTCCACCCCTCCCCCAACACCACTCTCTCTCTCTCTCTCTCTCTCTCTCTCTCTCTCTCTCTCTCTCTCTTTTCTTCTCTCTCTCTCTCTCTCTCTCTCTTGCTCGCTCTCTCTCTCTCTGTGTCACACACACACATTCTCTCACAGATATGTACACTCTTCACCAAGCTCTTTCTTTCTTTTCTCATCCGCTCACTTCTCACATTCATGCATCCCCCTCCTCTCTCTCTCTCTCTCTCTCTCTCTTTTCTCTCTCTCTCTCTCTCTTTTCTCTCTCATCTCTCTCTCTCTCTCTCTCTCTCTCTCTCTCCTCTCTCTCTCTCTCTCTCTCTCTCTCTCTTTCTCTCTCTCTCTCTCTCTTACCTCAGTCACACACCCCTTCCAGCCTCAGTTTCCTTGACTCACATTCGCCAGCTTTCTCTCACACAGTAACACCAGACTAAGCCCCCCCTCCTCGTCCCTCACCCCCTCCTCATCTTGCCTCAAACCCGCAATTATTTCGCCCCATTGATGTGATTGTTTCTCCAGACAAAAAGCAAGAACACGCAAAACTTCTGGCTCTGCGTAACTTCCT
>NC_085032.1:14344629-14377174 GCF_963692335.1 Osmerus eperlanus | reverse complement strand
AAAGAAGCTCGACCACCCGTGTCGTTTAGCTTCCCTGAATCTAGCCAAAGATGGATATTTGTTATGAATCTGGTTGGGTCATTTTAAAGTATTGCGTAAATCCCCTTTCCCATGAACGCGTAAAAAAAAAAAACTACATGTCGGCACGGCAAGGGGACCCGATTGCATAAAAACTATCCACCCTATTGGCCTCAGACCCGAAACAGAAACCCCGCCCTTCCCATCCCTGGTACAACTCAAGATGGGAAACCCAGCCGTCACTCATCTATTTAAAGAGATGTAATTGGACCGAGAGATTGCTTTCTGCTTATTAAATCCCCGTCGATTGGTGGTGACTGCCGAAAGGTCCCGCCCCGTAGTGAATTGTTCGGAGTGGACAGACGGCAGGGACACAGGATGCAGCGCAAATAGGAGTATCTAACGGGACATGAGGACGAACGGAAATCTGCTAAATATCTGATCTCTGGTGAGAGTTCTATCATACTATTTTAACTGTAAATAAGACAAAATATAATTTTTTTAAATATTGGGGTTTGTCTTGAATTAGGCAATATCTAACCTGATTTGTTTGAGTCCAAATGAACTACTACTCGACCGCTGGACATAAGGCCCCGGTGGACCCCCAGTGGATGCAGGGGGTTTAAAAACTAGTCATTGTGGTCAATATGCTTGAACCATCTAAAATACATATTTTGGGGGAGATCCGAGACAACGCGCGTCTGCCGAAGCTGGTCATCAGTGAAAATAAAACGTAACGTGTAGCCCACGTTGCACTTGATGTTTTTTTGTTAGCAAGAAACTAAGTAACTGCAGTGTATTAAATACGCGAATGATGGGAACTGACATTGGTAAATAAATGTGGGTCACCAGTCAGTAACGGGATGCGACGGTGCGGAACTTTGATTGATTGTTCTGTCATCATTTGTGTGTGTGTTTTAACTATACCATAAGAGCTTTCACAGTGCCACACCAATATAGAAACGTAGAAAAACAAGAATGTAGAAACAATGTAGTCTTTCCCTGTAGCCTAACTTTTTTACGTCCAATTGCTGAGCCCAAAATCAATGCAATTTAGGTTACAATATCCTTCGTTTCAGGAGGTAACCCCACCACTTTTCATCAAATGTGGGTGGTGAGCACTGAAGGGAAAATGTAAGTCAGACATTTGGATCCAAACTGTCATTTAGTATATTTTTCTTTAAAAAAAAGCTACTTGAAAATCAATATGTTAACATTTCCAATGATGAGATTGTAAGGAAGTGTATTATGAGCCGGTGTGCTGTCATATTTAGGGCAGTGTAACCTGACGTAATGCATTTTGCAATATTCATAGCATCAGGACGAAAGCACAGCTCCGTAAGATGCACGAGAGACTGTACTTGGCTCATAAATGTATAATATCGCTCGGTTCAGACTTTACAGTAATGGAGTTCCAGCGTCCATCGTAAAAGCCACCTCTGTGACCGTGTGTGTATGTGTGTATGTATGTATGTGTGTGAATGGGAGACACAGGAAGTACATCTCTCCCACGATAGCGTCAGGTTGTCTCCCTTGTGAAGTTCAAAGGATGTCAGTTCCGCTGATGGGATGCAAAATGTGCAGCTAATGGTCCATCTGAGACGCTGATAGAGAGCATGGCAGAATGACTCAGTGTTTATGAGAGTGTGTGTGTGTGACAGAATCGCAGAATGACTCTGTGTTTATGAGTGTGTAACTGAGAGGTGCAGTAGAGAGAGAGAGGACGAATCACACATAAGATAACTAAATGTCGTTTTTTTTTTGTGTTGTAATAGATGGATAGAGAGAGAGACAGATGGCATATATTACTTTGTGCATGGAATATACTTATTTTTTCCTTTAATTTCTGACTCCATACCTCTCTCTCTCTCTCTCTCTCTCTCCCTCTAGTAAGTAAGGCTGGAGTGCTTCTCTTTTCACAGGGAACAGGGGGCCTTAAGAAGGCTGGGGGGGAGGGGGAGAGGGGGAGAGGCATGCATGGGAGCACTCGGCTGTTGCCGTGTGAACGGAGCTCATTGTCCCAGGAACCTTTCAGTGGCTTCCCTGAGGTCCCTGTTCTGTCCCCCCTCCCCCAACACCACTCTCTCGGCTCTCTCTCTCTCCTCTCTCTTCTCTCTCTCTCTCTCTCTCCTCTTTTCTCTCTCTCTCTCTCTCTCTCTCTCTTGCTCGCTCTCTCTGCGCTCTCCTCTCTCTGTGTCGACACACACATCTCTCACAGATATGTACACTCTTCACCAGCTCTTTCTTCTTTTCTCATCCGCTCACTCTCACATTCATGCATCCCCCTCCTCTCTCTCATCTCTCTCTCTCTCTCTTTCTCTCTCTCTCTCTCTTCTCTCTCTCTCTCTCTCTCTCTCTCTCTCTCTCTCTCTCTCTCTCTCTCTCTCTCTCTCTCTCTCTCTCTCTCTCTCTCTCTCTCTCTCTCTCTCTCTCTCTCTCTCTCTTCTCTCTACCTCAGTCACACACCCCTTCCAGCCTCAGTTTCCTTGACTCACATTCGCCAGCTTTCTCTCACACAGTAACACACAGACTAAGCCCCCCCTACCTCGTCCCTCACCCCCTCCTCATTTGCCTCAAACCCGCAATTATTTCGCCCCATTGATGTGATTGTTTCTCCAGACAAAAGCAAGAACACTCAAACTTCTGGCTCTGCGTACTTCCTCGTCCATGCAGTGAGCCAATAAACACATTTCGAAAACAATAGTTGTTTTAAATGTTGATGTAATTACGAGATTTCCAAATTGTAATTTGGTTGAATATACAAAACAGCACTATCTCTTTAAGGCCAGGCCTAATTGGTGGCTTTCAATGTGCTTTGTAGGGCCAGACGATGATGTCATTTCTTCTTTGTTGTCCCCTCGTTTGGTTTGTCACTGAAGGGGGAAGCTAGTGGGCCCAGGCCAGCTGAGGACTGGTCCGACCTTTGGGGATTTTATTTCTAGGTGTTCAAGGCTCTTGCTCTCTCTGTCTCTCTCTGTCTCTCTCTGTCTCTCTCTGTCTCTCTCTCTCTCTCTCTTCTCTCTCTCTCTCTCTCTCTCTCTCTCTCTCTCTCTCTCTCTCTCTCTCTCTCTCTCTCTCTCTCATCTCTCTCTCTCTGTCTCTCTGTCTCTCTCTCTCTCTCTCTCTCTCTCTCTCTCTCTCTCTCTGCTTTGGATAAAACTGTCTGCCGCAATACTAATACAATTGCATTAGAGTTGTTGAATGCATGTGCGTGCTTCTCCTGTGTGTGTGGTTCTGTTTCAGCTGCTCCTTGAGCAGTGATGGTGTTGTTTACCGCTCTCAATGGACAGGAAATGGACATGTGACATAGTGAGGAACAGGATGCAGGAGCTGGGTGGACACCTCATAAACAGGATACAGGAAGAGGGGGAGATAAGATGGCCACTCTGATGCACCCTGGGGTTCCACTTTCATCCTGTACTGCTCTGTCATGCTCTCATCCAATCAGACTCCTTGTCCACTCGCTGACCTCTCTCCTGTCAGTCATTATGGAAGCGCGTTCAATCATTGTTTTTCTCTATGATCAATCACAACCGAGTGTGGTTTGTGTGTGTGTGTCTGTGTGTGGGTCTGGTCTTGGAGTGTACGTTTCTTCTTAAGAAAATTGTTTATGTGGGTGTATGTTGGCGTCTGTGTCAATACAATACAATTGTGTGTGTGTGTGCACGTGTGTCTGTGTGTGTACATGTGCGTGTGCATGTGCCTCAGTGTTTGTGTCTAAACTGACCGACCATCTGGAGAAGTGATAAGGATGGATAGGATTAACTTAGCTGGAGTTTCTTGTCCTAAAACCTTAATCTCTCTGCTATTTGGCTGTTTATGTCTTCTGGCACTGACCAGACACACTGTTGGCCTTATCGTTATGCCTAGTTCACGGTGTTAGTGTGTGTACACAAGTACATGTGTGTTTTAATAAACAGGTATGACCTGGCATGGACTTACTCTGTCTGTACTGTACACTGTGAGTGCTGTGAGTGTGAGAATGTGTTGCTGTTCCCGTGCAGAGCGCGTGTGGCGGAGTGAGGCGTCACCATGCCGCTGGTGAAGAGAAACATCGCCCCCCGGCACCTCTGTCGAGGGGAGCTACCCGACGGCATCGACAGCGAGCTGGAGTGTGTGATGAACAACACACTCTCCTCCATCATCCGTCAGCTGAGCAGTCTAAGTAAGGAGCACGCCTCACACACACACACACACTCACAGCCCTTCCATTGCACCCCCCCCCCCCCCCACACACACACACAGTATTGTCATAGCACACACTCATATTTCTGGATGTATTTCTATTGATCGTAGGACATTGAGACCCAGAATGGGGTTTCTTTCCCACTTACATTTCTAACATAAATTCCAACCATGTAGCCACCTCACAACTGATCATGCTTTCCAACACTCTCCAAAATAAATCACCCTCCTATGAAGCTGTCACATTAGGCCAGTGTGATGGTGTCTGACGTGAGTCTGGATTGATTTCTGCTCTCAGTCATGTTGTCCGGGTAATGAGATCAAGGGTCACTGGGTCAAGAGGAGGCTTACAGAGCTACACGAGATGGGGGTTGCAGTTTGTAATCCTTTTTGGGTATTCTAGTAAGACTGACGTTGACTTGGCTCTGTGTGTGTGTGTGTGCATAAAAGGGTGGGAGCACTTGTGTGTGTACGTGCGGGTGTGAATGTGTTTGTGTTTGTGTATGTATATGTGGTTTTCTATTGATTCAAATACTGTAACTCCATTAGCCAAAGTGTTTGTAACCCAGTGTGTACCCCTACCCCCATCATAACCCAGATAGCCCCTCCCTCCCTCCCTCCCTCTGTCTCCTCCTGTTAAGTTCCTGTAGTGGGAGTGGACCTTTCAGCAGCAGCTGTGTGGGTTAAATATAAATGACGGGCCACAAAGGCCTGGAGGGGCCGAACCAGGGGCAGGCAGTGTGTGTGTGTGTTGTAGCAGTTGGTTTTGGGAAGTGTGTATGGATAGGAGGAAATGTCTCTGCCAGAACACTGAGCAGGGGTCAGATCCTAGAATTTATGACCCCTGTTCCTTCCTTCCTCTAAATATTTTTCTTGTCATAAGTGATGACAAAAATAGCAACTAGGATATTTGTAAGTTTGTGTAAGTGTGTGTGTGTGTGGTTCTTTGTTTTGTCCTGACTTTGTTATTGACACACATACAGATATATATATTTTTTTTGCATATTTGTGTACACTCTGCTTGTGTTGGTTGCCAACTCTATATCTCTCCTGTTGTGTATTGTTTTAATTCTCCTACTCCTTGTCCTAATCTCTTTCTTTCGGTCTTGGTGTCTCCAGGTAAACATGCAGAGGACATATTTGGGGAGCTGTTCAACGAGGCCAACACCTTCTACATACGAGCCAACTCACTGCAGGACCGCATCGACCGCCTGGCCGTCAAAGTCACTCAGCTAGACTCAACTGTGGAGGAAGGTGAGTCAAGGGCCAAAAATCAAAGGTCATTTTAGAGGAAAGTGGTATCACACTCAAGGTTATGGGTATGTGAGTAGTCTTGGGCTAGCCGATCGATAGCTAACATGATACTGGATCCCACACATGAAATTCAAGCTTCTCTCCCAGGAACACTCACAACCGCAATCTTCCTTTTTCTCTTTCCATCTCTCCTTCTCTTGCTCTCGTCCTCGTTCTCTTCTTCTGTTCCTCTCTCCCCGGCCCCAGTCTCTCTGCAGGACATCAACATGAGGAAGGCGTTCAAAAGCTCGACCACGCAGGACCAGCAGGTGGTGTCCAAGAGCAGTGTGCCTGTCCCTGTCAAAGAGATGTACAACCTGAGTGACAAACCTCCGCCCCTCAACATCCTGTCCTCCTACAGGTAAACACACAGTCCCCACACAAACACACCTCCTCTGGCCTCCCTCTATCTCTTCTTTACGCCTCCTATACGCTATCAAATCTCTTAGCTACTTAACTTTGTATATTTAAATTAGATTATAAATTCTTACAGCCCCTTAGTATTAGTTAGACTTTGTACCGTTAATATAGTTAGACTTGTACTCCACTATTCAAGATTCACCTTCCTGCCAAAGAAAATTCCTTGTCTGTGCAAACTTTTTTCTGTGCAAAACCCCTGTCTGATTTTGCTTGTGCTTGTCGTGTCGGCGTCTGCAGGGACGACCATAAGGAGGGGCTGAAGTTCTACACAGACCCCTCCTACTTCTTCGACCTCTGGAAGGAGACGATGCTGCAGGACACGGAGGACAAGAGGAAGGAGAAGAGGAAGCAGAAGGTCTGTCACCGTGACGACAGGGAAGCTGTCGCCCTCTCTCTCTCTCTCTCTCTCTCTCTCTCTCTCTCTCTCTCTCTCTCTCTCTCTCTCTCTCTCTCTCTCTCTCTCTCTCTCTCTCTCTCTCTCTCTCTCTCTCTCTCTCTGCATCTCTCCCTTTAGCCTTTCTTTCTCTCTCTTTCCGTCTTTCTCTCTCTCTGTTTCTCTCTGCATCTCTCCTTTTAGCCATCCTTTGTTTGTCTCTCTTTCTCTCTGTCTCTCTCTCCACCTCTCTGGGAGAGTTCCCTCGCCACGCTCACACTCTCTCTCTCTCTCTCTCTCTCTCCTGACAGGAGCAGAAGCGCTGTGTGGACGGCACCCTGCAGAGGGAGGTGAAGAAGGTGAGGAAGGCCAGGAACCGTCGGCAGGAGTGGAACATGATGGCGCTGGATAAGGAGCTGAGGCCCGACAATCGCCTCTGCCACACCATCCACCGAGGAGCCTCGTCCGAGCGCACGCTGTCCCCAAATAGCAGGTGCGATGACACGCACACTGTCAAACTATCACACACTTAAAAAATTTTTTTAACACTTAATATTTCTGTCTGTCTCTCTCTGTCTTTCTCCGTGTGTCTCTCTCTTTCTTTCTCAGGGGTCATGGCCTTGAACATATGGATCTCCACTACCCCAGTGCCATGAACCATGCAGGCCATGCCCACACCTACTCTGGCCCCCCTCCGAGCGTCCTGGCTGCCCAGATGGCTCTGGGACACGCCACCCTGGGGGGTGAACACGACTACAGAGCTGCAGCCATGGCCTACAGGGGTGGGACCCTGGGACGGCCTCACCAGGCCCCGCCCCCTCCTCCTCCCACTGAGAACATGAACGGCTCCATGTCTCTCCCTCCTGTGGACTACAGGTACACACTCTCTCTCACACACACACATACACACACACACACACTCTCTCACACGCACACACACACACGCACACTCTCTCTCACACACACACACACACGCACACTCTCTCTCACACACACACACACACACACACACACTCTCTCTCACACACACACACACACACACTCTCTCTCACACACACACACACACACACACTCTCTCTCACACACACACACACACACACACACTCTCTCTCACACACACACACACACACACGCGCACACACACACACACACACACACACTCTCACACACGCACACACACACACACTCTCACACACGCACACACACACACACTCTCACACACGCACACACACGCGCACACACACGCACACGCGCACACACACACACACGCGCACACACACACACACACTCTCACACACGCACACACACACACACTCTCACACACACACACTGAGATAGGTCTTTGTTGCTTTAATTTAAGTAATTGGTAGCAGGATGAGGGGAAAAGGATCTAATGGACATAAGCCTATACCTGTAACACAGGACTCAGTCAACTTTTCCTGGCATAACCATCAATAGGTTTATCTACTCTGTTCTATTTAGGAAATCTGAATACATGTCGCCGCCTTGTGGTTTCATGTGGAACTTCTACTAATTAGAATGACAAAGCAGTTCCACAAAAAGTTGTCAATGTTTTTTCTACAAAACAATCCTAGGGGTGAATAATGGTTTTGTTTTCTCATGTTTTTCTCTCTTCCGTCTCAGTATGATGGAGGGTTATGGACACTCTGGAGCCCCTCCCCCTCCCCCTGGCCCTCTCATCCCATCTGCTCAAACTGCCTTTGCCACGCCCCCTGGGGGTCTACTTCCACCTGCAGGCCCAATGGGTGCAGCTGGAGGTTATGCCCCGCCCCCCCCACCCCTCTCCGGATCCCTGGCGGCCCCCCCTCCTCCAGTCCTTCCACCCCCTCCTTCTGGCTCCTCCCACTCTGCCACGCCCAAGATGTCCTCTGTGGCCGCTGACACCACACCAGTCAATGATGCTCGTAGTGACCTACTGGCAGCCATACGCATGGGTAAATATCTGTTTACACGCGGAAGGTTGTGAATCGGAGCCGACCACAGAATCTCTTAACGTATCTTTGTCCGAGTGTGTATCTGAATACAGGATCTCCACAGGGACAAGGGACCTGCCAGGGAATTACTGCCAGTGTACGGTGTCTCCAAAACTAAGTGTTTTTGTCAATTGTTTGTCTGTAGGGATCCAGTTGAAGAAGGTTCAAGAGCAGCAGGAACAACAGGCGAAGAGGGAGCCGGTTGGAAATGATGTGGCCACCATCTTGTCTCGACGCATAGCTGTGGAATATTCCGACTCTGAAGACGACTCTGAACTGGAAGACAACGACTGGTCCGACTAAGAAACGCAGACAAGCACACGTCCACACACACACACACACACACAAAACCAATCAGTCGATCACTCCACATTGTGAATGCACACTTTGTCACTGCTGCAAATTTGTGGTTAACTACATATACGCTTAAGATACACACACAATTACACGTGGGCTGGTTTGTCGTGAGCTTAGTCCTGGGCACCTGTGTGTAGCTCTGATAGCTTAGCTGTGAGTTTGGACACTAAACCTCTTCATCCCAAACTGCATCAGAAACATTAGGGATGTGTTCAAGAAAGACAGCAATCTAGAATTCTGGAATTGTTTAATCATTAAAAAAATGTTAACCGATTATCTTGATATGCCCTATATGAGAGTAGCTCAGTTGTAGAGACACACACACACACACACACACGCCAATCCTAAATGTTAATACTGACCACTCTAAAACCTCATGTTGGATTCAGCATCATTTACTCATCAGTGTGCTCTCGAGACACTGAGGGCTTCACAAGTGCACCCCGGCCAACACTTGTCTCCCTCTGGTTGGCTCTGAACGCCACCAGAGCAGCCATGTAGCCCTCAGGAGCAGCAGCTCATCTCATGTGCAGTAGAGGGGCCGTCTGAAGGCCGAGGTCGAGGGTCTCCCTCTGGGCCCTCTGGGTTTCTCTTTTCTAACGTTTATACTGAAACACTTGTTAATAAGGTAATATTGCAACGAGACTTTGTTTTTAATGTGTAGGTCCTAGCAATTGGAACTTACGGGCAGTAGGTCTGTTGGTCGCTCTAAACTGTGAACAGGAACGGGGGCTGGCGTGTCCTGAGGGGGCGTGGTCGAGCGCTCAGAGATCATGCGTCTCTGAGCGGAGGGGGAGTGATTACAGGATGTGACTGAGAACCGTCAGACGAGTGTCTGATCTGCTCAGAAGAGGCCTGGCAGAGGCGTGGTGAGATGGAAGGAGGCTGCGGATTGGATGGGGGGGGGGTTACCATGGCTATTTTGATGTGAGCTCAGTGACATTTGACCCCTGTGAAGAATTAAAAAAAACACGAGGCATAGTAACCATCACAGATCTGTGTCTGCGCCTCCTTTTTGTTCCATCATCGTCATAGGAACAACTCAGCCCTGACACTGAGACGCAGTTTCCACGGTAACAGTACAGCTGAAAAGATGGTTGCCCGGGCAACTGAGAACCAGGGGGGGAGGCTATAAGCCAGTGTATAAACAAAACAATCAACCCAGATATGTTTTTTTCCAATGCACAGCACATTCTTTTAATACAAAATTAACAAGATCTCTCAATTCAGGAAACTAACCAAAGCAATAGAAAGTACCACTAACACTTTGGAAAAATATACACCACGTTCACACAATGTTTTACAATATCTCAGTAAGTTTAGTGCATGTTGATTATCGTTTAGTTTTCATTTTGCAGATACATAATTTCTTGTGCCATTTTTCATCAAAAAATAAAGTGCATTTCACATTTAACACTATGCATACGCCTAAACAAGATGCTGTTATTCTACTGGTCCTTTCTCCTCACCCCCAACCACACACACACATTCTGAGGCCTTTGACTTGCAGTCTGGTATTTAGCTCTGGTTTTGGGGACAGCACACCATCCCTGTGATGTCCCCTTGAACAAGAAGTCAATTATTAGTCCCAAATGATACCTCATTCCTCTGTACAATCAATATGATATTCATTTGTGCGTTTACAGTGCACAGTTGTTCAACATTGAGTAATAGATAATAAGTGTTCCATATCTATACAAGAGTGGTCCTTTTTTCTGAAGCCCTTATTATTATGCATTCAACCAAGAAAGCTCACCAAAGCTCTTTCAAAATGTTGTTGCTAACAACACTGTTGTAGCCTGTCGAATAGACTATTTCTCCATCAGAGTAGACCTAGTTCCACATGAATTTATCCAACACTACTCTTCTCCCACATCTACAAGCTACGAGCTCGGCAAATAGTTCTCCCTGCCCTCTCATACAATTTTCGGCTGTAAAACTTCATCAGGTAGTGACGCTGGCTTTTCCCCTGGTGCACAGACAGAGTAAGCACTGTATTATTTAACAACCAATTTAAGTGGTCTTAGAATGTACATCAGGCAAACCTGCCGTGTCAATCCTGCCCTTGGCTAAATGTGGCATGTCAGGATTTAGGGTCGGTTCATCATGACTAAAAGACTTACACTTGGGTAGCACCATGCATGAGGTCATAATGACCCTCAACATTAGCATGCCATATCCACGGAATTAGATAAACCAAATAAACAATAGTCTTGAATACTACTATATTCAGGTGAGGCAATAGAATCCCAGATTAAATCTAGAATAGTTCAGGTAAAATTGTGCTGGGGCAGGGTTTAAAATCGATTGAACAAAACAAATTATTCATAGGGTAAATTACTCTCATGGACCAATAGTTAGGGAATAGAAGGGAGGGAAGAAGGACAATACTGACACATAGGTTTTGACATTTCAGCATGGCTTCATCTGCACTCCATCCAGTTTTGGCTTGAAGTGCTGGAATGCTCCTGGAAAGTCAATTGTGTGTTTAAATCCCTCGTCATCTAGTCCTACGAGCCAGAAGCTCTCAGTACACTGGGAAGACTGGAAGCCAAACCCCTAGAAGGTCACAGGGTCACACAGGAAGTCCTTCCTCAGATCTATCCGGTGATAGACGTGCAGCTACTGATTACAAACACACACACACACACACACACACACACACACACATGCACACACTCAGACACCATGCAACTCATACTGCAGTACACACAAAAGTTGTCCTTATTCACATACTCACAGACACTTCAGAATACAACACTCAAAAACACTTCTTATGCTCAAAAAGGCCGATGCAACGGAAAACCATTGTCAGATACTAGGAATGACTGAAGCCTGATCATAGAGAATACTTCTTGGAGGACAATGAGGCAGTGACATCATAGTGAATCATGATAACATGTAATAATGGCAGTCAACAAAGTGATACAGTCCCTTGAATCCCATTTGGAAAGATCTTGGGGTCTATAGGTCCTAAAGATAGGAGTTTTTAGCTCTGAATGGTCATATGTAAGACGTTATTAGGCATCCTTGTGGGTGTGTCAGGAATATGGTTGTTGACGTATTTCATTTGCAGGAGGTGGTCATGTTGCCGGGGGGAATGGGGAGACAGTTATTGCTGTTTGAGTATTGCTTTCCATCAGATGGATAATAACTAGCGGCCAGGCTAGTTATTGCTGCTCACTGATATGATCTGGCAGAATGAGGGTGTCCTCTGGACGGACACAGATTCACTGGTCTGCACATCGCCTTCAATCCCCCAACCCTGGACCCTGGGAGATGCTTCCCAGCAAAGATGAAGGGGTTCCTGTAGCTCAGGTTAACCAACACTTGTGGTCTGGTAGTGTGGACATTGAAGAGTGTTGACTAGGATTAAGAGAGAAAACACCAGGCTTCCACATTCGAACTCTGGGGAGACAGGAGGTTCCTGATGCACTAGAGGTGAGATGAGGCAAGAAGGAAGTCAGAGTAGGAAGAAAGGAACATTTCACTGGCTGTCCCATCCAAACACACTGATATTACAAGCTGTAGCATCATAGGGCTGCGTCCTCCTGATCGTCCTGGGATACCCAGCTGTGTTCACATGGTTTGCTGAGTGGAGTGAGGTCGGGCAGGGTTCATCTAATAGGATACTTTGCAGCACATTGGTATCGCCATAGCAGTCACTCTGATTGGTTTAGCATCCATTGATGATTGTAGCTCAGATTGTTTTTTTGCAAGAGATATGAGGTACAGAGAAGCTGATAATATGATGTGTGATAATGTATGTGAACTGTAGATAACAATAAACATTTAAAAATGAATGCAGAGCTGTGAAACAGAGTCCACTGCTTCATTACAAGTGTCCAGACAGGCAGACCATTGGATGATGGGGGTCATTTCAAGCCTCATGAGTGAAAAAAAACGGCCGAATGAAAATAGGCCCTACATTCAACTCCCAACGTTTTCCAAGCCAGTGGGCATGAGCACTTAGCTTGAGTCCTTTCATAATCCCTTACATTCAAGTGAACGCTAAACACGTGAGGCCTGGTTCATGCAATGACAAAAAGGGCGGAGGGGTGATAAAATAGCATTACATCATCACACATTGTAATAATCCAAAGGCATTAGAGGGGGGTTAATTGAACGCGTTTGGGGCATCGATCGGTGAATATCGGCAGGCTTATTTTCACCTTACACAACTGGCAAGGAAAACAGTATCATACATTCGCAAACGCTCCAGGGTGCGGGTTTTTAAAGCACATTTTAAAATGAAGAGAGATGGTGGGGGGAGAATCTCGCTCCGGCTTGATTTCTTTCCTTCGTGTCTGTGGAGGACTCAAGGCGCGGATCAGAGAGCGTCCGAGCTATTTTTAGCTCTCTGTGGTTGTTTAGCTTTCCACGCACGTTCGGAGTGCAGCGAGACGCGATGCTCCAGCCTCAGCCGGCCTTCGTTGTGGAAATGGCTGCATCTTTGTTGGCCCCATCTCTCTTTTCTCTACCCATGCGACACATTAGCACAAACACGTGAGTTCTTAATCTGCTGTGCTCGTTTACGCACGCACGCACTGTGGCACATCTTTAATAGTCTAATAATAATAATCTCCTCTCGTGTGAAGATAGAAAAGCTCACATCAACAAAAGCTCTAGAATGCTAAAACCGTATACACATTCTATGTACAGCTGTTGACTGCCAAGCGACGCATCCACTTGTCACAGCGCCATCGGCAGACCAGGGCGTGGCTCGGCCTGGACCAGCGGGGGCACGAGGGATGGAACACGTTGGGTGGCGGCTAGTATATTTCATAGGGGGAAGACACTGAGACACGTTGCCCGTTGTGGAGCATAAACAAATACTGCCAGCGCCATCCAGCCAGGCCATTGATAGACTTCACAGCTCTTGCAGTTGCCTGAGCTGTAATACTGTGGCTGAAACAAGCCCTCTACACAGAGCCATGCAAATGACCCCCCTACCCCTCCTCCTTCTGCTGCTGCTGCTGCTTGAACTGGCCTCCCCACAGAGCAGTGTAGCAGCCAACACCCAGGGCACCTGCCTCCCCACCAGGGTCAGACATCACTGGGGGTCCGTGTCCGGTGGGCCACGCTGGCTGGCACACACCCGCAGCACACCAGCCACAGGGCCTTCTGGATCTCCTGGTTCCGGAAGGCGTAGATGACGGGGTTGATGACGGAGTTGTAGGTGGCAGGCACCAGGGTGGCGTAGGTGTAGAGCGGCGGGTAGGTGTAGTCTGCGATGAGCGAGTACACCGTGAAGGGCATCCAGCAGGCGGCGAAGGTGCCCAGGATGATGGCCAGCGTGGACACGCCCTTCCTGGTGGTGACGTAGTGGGGCGTGGCCGCCAGGAAGTGGTGCTGCAGGGCGATCTGGTGGGCGTGACGCATGACGATCTTGCAGATCTGCACGTACAGCTGCAGCATGAGGCCGAACAGGAACAGGAAGGAGACGGAGAGCACCGCCACATTGTTCTTGGTCAGCGGTCTCACCACGCTACAGGTGGACTCCTCGTCCAGACAGTTGACCCCGGTGACGGGCAGCAGGCCCAGGCAGAGGGACAACCCCCACAGCAGCACCAGCATGGTGTAGGTGAACGCAGCCGTGCGCTCCGAGTTGTAGGTGAGAGCGTAGTACAGAGACAGGTAGCGGTCGATGGTGATGGCCAGCAGGCTGAAGACGGAGGCGGAGAAGGAGGCCACCACCAGGCCCACGGTGAGCAGCTGGGCCGAGTCGGACTGCAGCAGGTAGGCACAGGTGAAGTGAAGCACCAGCCCCAGCCCGGCCAGCAGGTCTGCCAGGGCCAGGCTGCCGATCAGCAGGAACATGGGCGCTCGCAGGGCAGAGTTCTGCCAGATCACCAGCACCACCAGGGCGTTCTCGCAGGCGATGAGCGTCCCCGAGGAGCACAGCACGATGTCCCAGGGGTTGACCAGGAGGGGGAGCTGGCTGGGGGGGAGGGAGTCTGCTGGTGAGAATGTCCCCATGGTTGTGTTTTCCAGTGGCCCCCCACCACTGCTAGCCCACCCCGTGGGGTCAGGGGTTAGCCAGCTGGGTGTGACTGGCGGCTCGTCACTCATTGTACCTCCCGTCTGAAAATAAATGTTAAGTGCAAACATTGTGATAAGGTACAAATTCATGCAAATTTCTGACTTCATGTGGTTTTAAAACAATAGTTCTCCAGAGAACTATTGGGGTAATCTCTGTTTAGGTTTTTTTCGTCTTCTACAGGTTTAAGTTTGGGAAACTAACCTTAACCCTGCACTATTTTGGAGGTTACAAATTGATTTACACCTATAACTGCTCCTGTTGTCTGGCATGGCACTCAACACAATGAGAGGTCAGCACAGTTTAAAACAAAAGGAGCAAGGTCTGAACTCTGTTTATCTAAGCCTGTGGAAAAACAAGAGGAAAAACGACAGAAACTACAGCTCTGCTCTCACAGGTTTCCAAGAGAAATAACACGCATCATGTCCTCAGCCTAAGAACAGACTTTATTCAAAATAGTCAGAGGCCGCCATCTGTGGCTACCCACATTCAATCGTATTTCAACTGGTGTCTCATGCTTGAGGCCTCAAAAACGGACTCATTTGAACAGGAGGATGTTGAAACAACATCCTGCGTGCATGTTAATGTCCTCATTTTATAATACATTGTGACATTTTTTTTTTAAACAAAACCTAAAGCCTTGACTCAGATGTACCATCCTGAGAGAAACCCCCCACAGCCTTCTTGTGATGATTTGATGAATGCAGGTGTTATGGCATTAAGCCACAGATTGCCTGAGGATGGATATTAATAACCTCCTGCCGGTACCGGCCGGTAATATTTCACATCTTCAATGCACGCGCGACTGCTGTTTCTTGGACTCAACCTCTGTGCACGAAGACTATTGAATACAATAAACAGCTGTTTTGGGGTCTATGGTTGATTTCTGAATTTATATGTGATGATAGCCTATAAGAAAATTATATCACAAGAACAATCATTAAGATACAAAAAATCTAAAGAAGTACTTGATTTAAAAAAAATGCTTTCTTTCTTTCAGTCCAGTCCATATTCACATTCAACCAACGTCACACTCAAAGATGCATTTGCCTACCTTAAAACTGAGGTAAGACGCCCGTCTAGATGGAATGACAACCCTGTGTTATCATGTTCTTCTTAGTTTATGATGGCGGCAGGTGCGGCACCAGGTGCCAGATTCAGCACCGGGGTGTTGCTTTTCTCTGAAGCGGTGATGGAACAAGAAAAGCAGAACGGTTTTTCCATTCAACAGAGCATCGCTTTGGACTGCGGCTGTGCAAGAAGAGGCAGCGAGGAGAGCAGCGGGAGGAGGTGATGGGGAGGGGGGTGGTGGTGGGGGTGTGTGTGTGGGGGGGAGGGGGTGGGAGTGGGAGCGCTGGAGTCCCTAACGGGCCAGACTTGGAGACGGGCTGTATTGAACAACAACCCGTCTCGGAGGATAACAGCTCAATACCAATTCTCAACTGTCTGCATGCTCTCAAGGGCGCAGACATTAGCCTATAGATGCATTGCGCGTGCTTTAGCGCGCGCGCGTGATATTGGGTACAGGTGCAAATCTATAAGCAAATATGAACTTGACCACACGTTATTGGCACTATATGGAGTCAGTGCTTTAGTTTTGTATTTCAGTTGTGTATTAAAACCGCCGTTGCAGTGATGCTGTTAGTTTTCACGTCTTTTTTCACCCTTGTCCCCTGAGACGCTCAGCTATTCTGGTCCAGTCTGTTCTATTAACAGTTACCATGATCTGTGTCACCCACATCCAGCCCCTTCTTCATCCCTTTTCTGTCCATCATCTTCAGTCGATACCCATATCTTTTTCTCAATGTACCAAAATGCTTTAACTTGCATGGCACGTTAATGAAAGGAAATTAAACTGCTGAATGTCACACACGCTGACTTAAAAACAGTTGCCCACAGATGACAAAAACAAACGAAAAGCATGAAAAGTTCGATTTTTTCAGTACCCGCTTTGCGGAAGCATTATATCTGAGTCTAAATGTAATTTAAAAATCACAATGCAGTAAGGTGTCGTTTCTGATTAACTCCACTGCGGGGCAATGTTGAGCGTGTATGAGTCATCGTCAGAACCCACACGCGCGAACGAGCACAAATGATAAAGACAATACTATTTTGTGTTTCCTTGTGAATCATCAGACTGTACGTCTATGGTTTGACGACAACAAAAGACAAAATACAATGTGTTATATGCATCTGTTTATATTTATTTTTCTTTAAAACAGAAAAGGATTTCACAATAGGCTGTTTCGAGCAAACCCTCACATTAAACTTGCCAACATCTACAAAACGGTATCAAAAGTGCACCATAGTGTCAATACGTCTTCTCATCAGGTTCCAACATTTTCCTATGATAATATCTTTTTCTTGCAATATTTATACAAATACCATTCTGTACACTGTAGAAATACACAACCTGCAATGTTCTATACTCCACACACAGGCTCCCCTTCTCTACCCCCTCTCTCTCTATCCACAGTCCACTGGTCTGAGCCCCAGGTAGCATTGCAGAGTTACAGTGTGTGGGAGTGCAGACACCTGGTCAATAGTACAACATATGAATCGTTAAATACCCCCCCAGCCCCCCTCCCCTCCCCCCATGCTAAAACCAGAGCGTCATTCACACAGCCTCTGTACAACCCTCTTTGTATATGTCTTTAAACTCTGACGACACCTTGACGCTGTCAACTCAACCTTGACACCCCTCTTCCCATCCTGCAGCCCCCTCTCCGGCCAGGGGGATGGATGCGGGAGGGGTTAGGGGCGGGGGCAGGCAGGTGGGTGGATGGGTGGGTTGGGTGGTGTAGGGGTGCAGGTTTGGTCTGAGGCTGGGCTGCAGGGTCTCTTTCTTACGACAGGTCTGAATAACACCTGTGCAGGTATGACACCATAAGGGCTACGTGGACCATCCACCTCCCGCTGGGGTACAAAGCTTTTTTTTATATTTGTATTTTTTTCGTCTCCGCCTGCCCAACGGAGGCTCTCTCCTCCAGGTTCAGTCTCTGGACTGGTAGAAGAGGATGTATCCAGACTCTGAGTTCTTGGAGATCTCAGAGGTCAGCCCGTAGAACTCCTCTATGGCTTGAGCATCGATTTTCTACCAAGGGAGAAAGGTGACACCGCTCAGCAGGGGGTCAGACATGGACATTGTACAAGGTCGTAGAGAAGAGGTAGAGGAACACACACTGGTGCACACAGTACATATATACTAACATCAGACACTCCTCCATCGTTTACCGTTTACGACAGACACAGCTGCACCAAGTAAGCCTTCAGAGACCTGGTGCTGGCGAGAATTCCTAGCAGTCATGTGGCTTTACACTGAACTAACAAACTTGTTATGGACTTAAGATGGATTTTTTTTTGTATTCATCTTTAATCTAGAAATAGAACATTAGGGAAACGGATTAACAGTAACTCACCTCTACGATGTCATCGTCAAACAGCAGCCAAAAGTCGTGACTCTTTACAATGGCGATGTAGTGCCCTCGGTTTGGACCGCTGCAGAGAGAGAGAGCGGCACTCAGTAAAACAGAATACTACTAAGTCTGTGGGAAACCTGAACCACCTTGACATTGAAATGTCATTCATTTGGATGAGAAAGAGTAAAAAGACAGACAGTCTATTTGTGGTCATCTCTATATGGAGGCCAGTTAGACACCACATTGCGCTCACCTTCAGTGTCCTGCAATATCAGTGACAGCAAAAAGGAAAAAGAGACTCCTAAACTAATTCTGCCAATACCTTTTCAAATCATCAAATGACGACAATAACCGAAACCCACGACAACTGTTAAATAAATAAAAAAGCTTCAGATGTGTACTAGCCACAGTGTTAAAAAACAGCAATCCACCCACCTCCCACAGTGCACCACGACTGCGACAAGGTCGTACAGCCTCTCTGGATTGGTGGCGTCTCCGGAGGTGTTGAAGAGGCGGAGCTCTAGCGGGAAGACGACACGATAGGACAGTTTGGTGTAGCGCTGCAGCTGCTCCATATACTTGAAGCGCTTGAGATGCAGGGCCAGGATCATAGGCAGCTTCTTCACTCTCATCCTAGCAGGGGACCGGGGGGACATTTTACATTTAGTCATTTAGCAGACGCTCTTATCCAGAGCTACTTACAGTAAGCACAGGGACATTCCCCCGGAGGCAAGTAGGGTGAAGTGCCATGCCCAGGGACACAACGTCATTCGCACGGCCAGGAATTGAACCGGCAACCTTCTGATTGGTAGCCCGATTCCCTAACCGCTCGGCCATCTGGGTTAGAGCGGGTCAGACCGGCACAAGACATGGATAGTCTACCCAGACGCCTGGTGTCAACTGACCTTTTGTGAGCCTCCTGTTTGCTTCTACATTCTTCACAGTAGTACTTATACTCACTGCAGAGGGTCTCCGTGTTACTGAAACCTCTATAGCCAGGAGCAGAAATAATCAGACGAGAGTTCATTAGTTTTATGTTGAGCTCTGTGAGGATATTAGTATGCAGTGAGGGTGTGTGGAGGGTAACATCCTGACATGGTGTTGTTGTTGTTACCTAAGGCAGTGTGTGATGGAGGTGTTCTGTTCCACATCCACTGACAGGTCCAAAAAGTCCTCGTCTTTGCTGCTAATCTGACAGGGAGACAAGACCAAGAGTACATCTGGGAAATTCCAAAATAGACACGGTGCCATAAAAAAACAACAACACTTCCAGTAACTATAAATGGAGATAGCAGATGGAAACAGGCGGGGGGGCGTGGCTTACTGTTTCGCAAGTGAGGCAACGCGTCTCATTGGTCAGCGTGCCTTGGAAGATCTCGTGGACCCAGGTTGGGGCGGGCGCGGCGTTGCTGTTGTTGTTCTGGGAGTCCAGCGTTCCGTTGGCAAGGCGACCGTTCTGCTTATCCTGCTTCCTCTCCTCCTGCAGCAGGTCAGCGATGGTGTTCAGCAGGTAGTTCAGGAACTCATGGGCATCCTGCTGCATGTAGTTATCAAACAGCTCTGCAGGGGGGGGGGGGGGGGGGGCAGACAAGGGCGAGGTGTGGAGGAAGCGAGAATTATTTTGAGACGTCAAGTTTATTTGAGTCTATCACATCCTCTTACTTGGTAGTCTTGCTTCCTCCTTTCTGAAACCTGCACATCGGAAACCTAAGATGTTCCCCATAGCCATCCTCGGCCCTTGAACCACAACAAAAAACAACCCTCCTCTTACCGTTCTCCTTGCGTAGTCGTGTAATGAACTTCTTCGGAGGGATGACCCCCACCTTCCTCTTCTGGTTGGCAATGCTGTGAAACAGGTCCGCCAGGCAGGAGAGCAGGTTCTCCTTACGCCGCGGTTGGCTGCGGTACGCCAGGATCTTCTCCCGGAATGGACGGCAGAAGTACAGGGCTTGGAGCACCGAGTTACAGTAACAGGTGTTGCCAAACTAGATGGGGGCAAAACACACGCACGTAACCACGGGATCGATCACGAGACTCCATGGGGCCAAGACAAGGATTATTGCTGTGTGTATAATATTAACAAGCAAAAAAAAAAAATTGTGTGAACTATAATCATACACTTTACTATTTTAATGCCATGTTTGCTTACATTGACCAATCCGAAGTAGTGCTCATTGACTGGAAACTGCTCTGAGCCAATCTCTTTCTCCAGAGCGGAGGCATTGGCGCCCTGGAATACAAGTAGTAATAAATGATTCCAAAACATGTTTCATCAACACCAAAAGTTCGTCCTTAACAACTATTATACAGTAACTTTTGTGCGTCTGCTAAATAAATAGATTTTAGTTTCCACACCCGTAGCGTACTATAATCTGAATCGGGCCTACTGCCCTGCCTCTTACTACCGGTAGGGAAGTTTATTCCACATTCACACATCAACGAAAGAAGCAAAGTCAAAACTACTTTGAGATAAAGAACTCTTGAATTGGATGTCGCGATTAGCCCAACTACCTTAACCAACTACCCCAAACCCTAACCCTGGCTGGAAGGACTGGATAATCTACCTGCCAAGAGAGTTGCGCAGCTGGTCACGTACATTAGCTAGTCATTTTCTGCGCTTGTTAAAGGGTTGTGAATTCTATAAATAGCCAGCGCTTACGAGGTATTTAAGGTGGCTTGATTAATTGCAGAAATCGAAGACGTAATAACCAAATCACAGAAGCTAGCAACTCTGACCGAAAAGCCAGATAGCTAGCTTTGTGGTTTAAGGCTAACTTAGTCATCGTGATCTTGCAAGCCAGCTAGATCGTTTACCTGGAGAGAGGGGGATAGTGATACATTTGTTAAAAAATGTTTCACTTTCTTCCGTGGAGCCTGACACACACCACAAGCCGAGGGTTGGGGTGAACTGAGTCTCTCAAATCGAAGTAAATTGAACGACTCATTAAAAACATTGTTTATCTAGCTAGCTAGCTAGCTGAGTACTAGCCATCTACAAGCGGGGGCAGACGCGATTCTGCCAGGTGCAGAAAAGCCGCAGCAGAGCAATGCGGTGCGGTCAGTGGGTCAGTGCAGAATGAAGATGGGCATAAGCATTAACGCTGTAATTTATCATGTTCACAAATTAATCGCTGGTCATAGTACACTTAATATAGCACCAGGTTTGCATTTTTAAAAACGGGCCTAGTATGACAACTGAAAACGTTTGCTTACAACGTGAGGCGAAAAACAAGAGTGTCATCAGAGTGGGCGCGAGCAAGGGAAAACTGACTGCCTTGCTTGGCTAGCAACAGAGAGCACGATTTTGACAACGTTCTATGTCACCCAGGCTAATAATAATACATCAGCGAGTGTCTTATAACCCTAGGGTCAGTTTACAATTTGTAAGAAAATGTCATCTACTCACCATGGTACAAAAAGAGGCAAATTTGGAAACTGTCATTAGGATTTCCATTCGCCCAGCGCCATCTTCCACCCAATCACCGCGCGGAGACGAGGAGGACTCCCTCGTGAGTGCTCTGCTGGATTTGACGATAGAAGCTCCCCTTGGTCTTAGCGCCGTGCAAGAAAAGCTTTATTCGACTCCAATGTATGTAGTGTGTACCATCGTACAAACTACATAATCCTAGGAACAAAATGTAATGTTTGGCATAGTCCACGTTATATTACAAAGAAATGGATGTGACACAGAACTACATACGTAGTTACCGTCTACAAAACAAATTGTCCCTCCGCCCCGTCACTTTGATTATTAATGCCAGCACTAGAACTTCCCAGGTAGGCTAATTCTACACGACTGATTTGCGCAACAGCTGAGACATTCTTGACGTCGTCAACAAACCAAAGAAAAAAACTGTACAAAATTAAGCAGTTGATATCTGATTCGAGACCAGCGTATCTGGTCCCCGTTCCGTGCACTGCGCGTCATGATACAATTCGAAACAGACCTTAGATCTCTGTTTTCTATTTCAGCATTTTGCTCAGGCGACCTGAACGTACTCCTAAAATGTATTTCAGAACACGACTTCCTGCCTCTCCAATCTCTCTTTCCGCCGTACCCGCCATCTTGAAAGCGAACGGGGGTAAGATGTGCTCCGCTTTTTAAAGTCATTTAGACGTTAAATTTCATTCTAATTGCACAGCAAGTTGTTGTTATAAGCTTTTTAAATGCGATTTACACCAGTGTAGTGAAACTGGTCTTCGTAGTACGTCGCAATGTAACACAATTACATGAAAATCGAGTGGTGAGAGTAGCGTGGCGTACCATGTGGGCCCAGCCAATGTAAGAAAGCCAGTACGGTAGTCAGCGATGGCTGAATAGTTAGCTAGCTCAATGCATAATCCAACTCGAAATGATCAGTTAGCAGTGGCGATTCACACGGCGAACGTTATTGTGATATTCAGGACTGTAATTGTTCGCTTGTGTGTTTGGTAACGACTGGCTATTCTAAGCCGTCGTTGTGCAAATAACCGGCTTTTTCTAATGCTTGCCCATTGTCGGTAGTCGCCTGTTTTAAAAGAATCGGTAGTCTGACCCAAGTCAACATTTCTTTCTCAGTATTAAGGCATCATGACGAACACCAGAGGCAAGAGGAGGGGGACGAGGTACATGTTCAGCAGGCAATTCCGCAAGCATGGTGAGTGTTGCATCCTAAAATACTGATCATTACATCTGATACTGGCATGTCAAAAAAGACGGAGATTTTTACACTGTCCTCTGTCTTCAGGCCCAATTCCGCTGTCCACGTACATGCGCATTTACAGGAAGGGTGATATTGTCGATATCAAGGTATGAGCATGTTTAAATGTCGGTTTTGAATGTTGAGGTTTTTTTTTAAGCCGTCCTATTTAACTTATTTAATGCGTGGCCATTGGCATTGTCAGATTGTATTGCTCCTGTACAAGTCAAATGTCAGCCTTGTTGATTCTGAGTGTCTTAACTGCTTTTCATTTCTCCAGGGAACAGGAACGATCCAGAAAGGAATGCCCCATAAGTGTTACCATGGCAAGACAGGCAGGGTCTACAATGTAACCCAACATGCTGTGGGCATCATTGTAAACAAGCAGGTTAAGTAAGTACAATGGAACCAGGGGAGGGAAGATAAATATACTTTTACTTCAACATTAGTTAGGTTGACAACATTTAATTTAAACAAGGAACATGCCTAAGAACCCCATCTTCACTTTGCCACCAGGGCGTTTCTGTGTCTGAAGTGGTCATTCATGTGGGGGACAAAATCCCTCCTTAGACACCCCTGTTTTACACCTGGTTAGGTGCCTGGGTTGTTCACAAGGAGACAAATCACTTAAAGCTTTGACTGCTACACATTGTCCTCCACCAGATGTTTGAGAGAGCCCTGTTTGTTTACCCTAACTCACCATCACTGCTCGTTCTGTGTTCAGGGGCAAGATCCTGGCCAAGAGGATCAATGTGCGCATTGAGCATGTGAAGCACTCTAAGAGCAGGGACAGCTTCCTGCAGCGCGTCAAGGAGAACGAGAAGAGGAAGATGGAGGCCAAGCAGGCGGGAACATGGGTTGAGCTGAAACGCCAGGTATGTGAACAGAGGGACTGTTTTCCACACACGACTTGTTTCAGCCTCCCAAATATAAAAGTTGGTTCCATGTCCCCTGCAGTCGAACATGATTGAGTTGTGGAGATGGAAGGGGAAGAATTTATTCAAGGGAAGAAAGAATAATTTGATTAGTATTGCAGTTTGGGGCCCAGGGACCACACTGGTTCAACTCTTGTGGCTAGGAAAGATGTGTACACAGCTCTCAAATCAAAATGCTAATTCAATGATCCATGCGTTCCATACTAGTGTCGTAGTTAACGTTTTCATGGAAATGCCACGGTCGTCTTCTATTGATTGTTGAATGGAAGAGCCCATGTCTGTGTTCCTCCCCCAGCCTGAGGCTCCCCGTGACGCCCACTTCGTCAGCACCAAGAACAACGAGCCCCAGCTCCTGGAGCCCATCCCCTACGAGTTCATGGCTTAGATGCGCTGACCAAATAAAACTGTTTATACACACTGAATCCATGTGCCCTTCTCTTGTTGTGTCTTTGGTTGTGGTGCTGGGTGAACTAGCTGTACGTGCTGTTGCTCAGTGATGATTATCCTCCTTTGATCACGAAAGTGATGTGAAATTAAATGCACATTCTATTTCACCGGCGATCTGAGAGCAACCAGCACAACTGCTGAGAAGTTCAAAGCACCCCACATATACCTTTTCATTTAATATTTTAATTGATTATGGCTATCATAGTTTTATGAATGAACTGGAGATAAGTGCCATGCTCTGTTTAGCAGTGGCTCATACATCAGTAGTGACTCACTTCTACCATGACAGACCCTCTTATCTCTGTGATGAGCTAGATTTGCCCTTTATCTAGTTATGAAGGTTACACTGCCTACTCAATGCTGTGAATCATGAGAGTAATACAATTGACAGATTTTTTACCTTTGTGGCAGAATTGCTGTTATGTTGCTTTGACAGCAGGGGGCAGTGTGTATTAAGATATAGCGCATCCCCAACAAAACTAGTTCAGGGAAACCTGACTTGGTGTAAAGCTGTTTAAACTCAGACACAAGCAGAACGTGAACAGTTCTTAGGGATCTGTTAAGAATAATTCGATAAATATCCCCCTTTGTTTCATCAAGTACAAATGACAGCATTGGTGCTGCTTGCATTCTGCCTACAGTGTTGCCTTATTTGTTACCTTTGGATGAGGGGCGTAGCCAGAATAATCTTTTTGGGTAAGCCTAGAAAAATATGGATAAGCATCTTTTCAGTTTTTTTTACTTATTTACTTTGCGATGTGCACCCGGTGCATAATTTTTCGGAGATATTTTCGTTTTTGGGTAGGCCTGTGCCTACCCGCGGCTACACCCCTGCTTTGGATAGTGGGACTTTTGTCTTAAGCAATGTCTTGTGGTAGGTCCAGCAATAGGTGGGTATACTCTGAGCAGGCAGTGTGTGTGTCGTAGGGACCACCCCTGTCCTATCTTGACGTGTGCTCTTTAATCAGTGGAGGCTGAATGGCTGACTGGGTATCTGACAAATATGTTATCTCATCCCTCTTCGGTACTTTACTCAATATTTACTCTAATTAGGACCAGTTTGCAGAGATAGGAGCAGCAGCTGGGGAGAGTGAGAGGAGAGACGGTGTGTACTGAATCTCTACACGGATGACAGTGACAAGCTTGAGGAGAGAGAAACAATGTCATTTAGATGGAATATTTCAGAAAATGTAATGGAACCCTGACCCCTGTCATCATTCCCTGAGCCCCCTACACCAGTATTTTTGGGTACACACCCACATAGGTTATATGTCCTCTTTGGTCAGCCCATGTCAAATATATCACTGCCCAACAACCTGAACAAACAGGATCAGGGGGCTCACAGAACCACCATATCAATGACATCAATCACTGGGCAGGTGACAGCCAAAGCCGCTATTGATCAGTGTAGACTGCAGTGGGCCTATATGGTACTCTGATAACAGCCAGGGGTGTTGGGAATCCGCCTGGTAAGTGTTCAGAGTGATGTTTACTTGTTGATGGCACTGATGAACTTTATATCCCGCGTGAAAGTCCTGAATGTTATAGTTTCACAGTCCATCCATGCCTTACTAGTCCAGGTCAACCAGTCTATAAGGTATTTTGTGTGTGAATCTGCTCTCTCAGACAGGATAGGCCTTCATCTGAAGCACTGACCTATGGGAGTCACTGAAGGAGAAAAAAAGTAAACATTCAGAGAGAATGAGGGAGGAGGAGGAGAGATGGGATGAGTGGACAAAAGCAGTGTAGCACTTTGAGCTCCTTAATCACACATGTTTGACACACACAGATTGAGTCTGTCAACTAACCTAGCAGCCTAGAGCAGTGGTATCGACCGTGTGTTACACATTAACCACACATACTTACAGCATACACACACAGACCTACTACTGATGCAAAGTGGGGGACATGCAGAGGAAGTGGGGAGATTCCCCAAACCATCTCTATTTGTCCTCCGTTGTACATTCTCAGTCTGTTCTGCTCTGTAAGCAGGGACAGACTGCCAGTGACTTAAGGTTCTCTTCATGTCTAATGCAGTGACATTGTTTGTGTTTGCGGGAGTGGGGAATAAATACAATAGAGATTTAAAAAAATCCCAGGCCAAACACTATCTCTGGCTGATAGGTAGAGAGATACTGTCTATGTGAGTTGGTGGTTATCAGTATAGACCATGGCCATACACAGATATGGGGCCCACTCTATTGATCCTGTCCCTGGCTGGGGGGGACCGGACAGGGACAGAGGGAGGCTGATAACCATGTCAACTGACCCAGGTCCGCTGACCCAAAGCGTGGGAGGGTGCAGAGGTAATGCCCCGGGCTTCTCAATAGGCCTCATTCAGAATAGTCAGTCAAAGGTTTCACATGAGATCATGACATGGACATATTTGGCTGGTATCTAATGTTTACCCTACAGGTAGATAGTCCTATTGGATTGTCAACTTCTCTCCTTGCCATTAATGAGTCCCTATTCCATCCTGGTTATTTTAGTACTAAGTCCTAAAGAATAGGCTAATTATTAACTATAGCCTCCATGTCTATCTATTAATCACATGAATAAAAAAATATATAGGTCTATTGTAAAGGACTTCGTTCAGACATGTTGATTAGAGCCGGATGCTAAGAATGTATTGAGAGTTACTTTTGTAAAGGGTGTGTGAAAAAGGATTACACAATGACAAGTTTAAATGAGACTAGTCTTCTATAAATTACAACAGACAGGACTGTATTGGGAAGTTGATAAGATTGCGACTAGTGCTGTAAATTCCACGTCATTGAGATGAAAAGAGACAGTCTCTAAACTTAGACTACACACAGACGGTAGGCAGAAACTGCAAGGAGCCTGGCTGACAGCTTTAAAGCCCAAATCAATCACTGTGTAAGGCAAGCCCGTAGACCGTAAAACACACACAAAACCATTCCATATAAATGATCAATGAACGATATCAATATGAACTGATAGCAAGTCCTAGGCTAGGCTGATGCAGACTTTTTGTTACCGAAATCAGTCTCTGTACATTCAACCATAATTAAAGCTACGAAGATAGTTTATTTACTGATCAAAACACTACCACGAATGGGATCGCATCTCTCCTTGACTGGGTCAGCCATCAAATAAAAACTGGTGGGCAGCCAGTTTTCCCAGTAAATGTACATGAAGAAAAATGGTCCAACGGTCAAATTAAATGATAGCTTTTTCAGGTGAACTGCCTCCACATACCCCACTTCAGGCTGTTAAGTTTCAGAATAGTCACCCCTTAAGAAAACCTAATTGGTATGACCCAATACAATAAATTATCTACAGGTGTGTCGCCTTGGGGTAGACCGTTAAACGTTCTGCCCCTTGTTTTGTTGTTGGGTAAAACACGATCATCTTTTCAGTTCTAAAGATGGGAGAAAGGTTACAAAGCCAGAGAAAATTTGCATGTTCATTTGTAAATTGTGAGAGCACATTTAGTAAGTCCTGGAAATTACAGGCCCATCTTTGCAAGCACACTGGTCTGGTGAGTAAGATGTCTTGTACTCCTATCGGCTTCACTCCAGTTAAAACAGCTGAACATGGCGATAGCGGGGGAGAATGTTATAAAATATGATCGCGTGGTTCTTGGTCGGTTCAAGCCGGAGGATGGCTTGTGTAATTATTGCCGTTTTCCCATTTTAACTACACAGAAACCATTCTCTTGCGAGACATGTGAAAAGAGTTTCTGTACCCGCTACCAACTCACTAGACATCAGCTGAGCCACAGTGGAGAGAAGCCGTTCAAGTGAGCCTCTAGAAACTTGGCATTTCCTGTAGTGACATGCAGTTGTGTGCACAGACCTTCCCCGTTCCATAACATGAGGCTTCTTCAACTGGTGATGTCTTGCTGTGAATAGTGACGTCCTCAACCTACAACTGATGCCTTTCCCTACTGTCCATCTGTGTTCTGCAGGTGCTTGGTAGAAGGATGCAGTGAGGCCTTTACCACTCATGCCAGCATGAAAAACCACATGACTCGGATTCACCAGCACCAGGAAAAACGCTTCAAGGTGAATGAAACGAACACCTTGGTCTCATGTATATTTCTGGATACACATTGGAACAGTTTCTATCATTGGGGAGTCTACCTACCTACCAGATCTTTCCTTACACAGTAAATTCAGTGTTAATTTAACACCAGGAGTGTTATTTTACTCTGAGAGTTTACATAGGCCCACATGATGATCCTGGTGTTAAATTAACACTTGTGCTGTGTAGGAGAATGTACAGCTGCATAATACTCTTGATGACTCATGGGTTGGACACTTGTCACTCACACTGAAGTGCTAAGGCTCAATGCCCGTTTTCTGTTTTAGTGTGACCATCTGGGCTGTGGGAAGGATTTCAAAAAGAAATATCAACTGAGCACCCACAAGTGTGAACACTCCCAGCTTCTGCCTTTTCAGTGAGTATGCCCCACGCTGCCTTCTCTGCATGTGGCCAGATCTGCAACACGGTTTAACATCTCTCTGCTCTTTCTCAGCTGCAACGCGGAGGGCTGTAAGAGAGAGTTTCCTACTTCACGAAAGCTACGGTGCCACGAGAAGGTTCACAGAGGTGAGTAGCTGTGGGACTCTTGGATACGATAAGGACCACCGAAGTGGCAGGAACAAGTTTGGAGAGTTCATTGGGTTGTTGTTTGATTCCAGGTTACCCTTGTGAGGTGGAGGGCTGTCTCTTCCAGGGGAAAACCTGGACTGACTATCAGAAACACAGAAAGGAACACAGGGGTATGTAAATGCATCACCTATAGATTTTCTGCTTGCCTGTGGGTTGATATTTTGCCTGTTATTTGCCAAAAACTACTTTAAAAATACATTTTAGGGTATACCCATGGCTTGACTGCCTATATAAATATGTCCCCATATTGTGATGCTCTGTTTCTCTCTTCAGTCCGACTGCAGTGTGATGGCTGTCGTAAAAAGTTCTGGGAGGCTTGGTTTTTGCACCTGCACAAGCTGTGGATCCACTCGGGGGAAAAAAGTCTGTTCCGGTGCTCCAAGCAGGGCTGTGAGAGAACCTTCACCACACGCTTCAACCTGGACAGCCACGTGACGGGAGAGCACGAGCACAAGAAGGACTTCCGCTGTAGCCATCCAGGATGTGGCAAAAGCTTTGTGATGAAGGTGAGCTCTAATATTTAGTGTGTGGGTGTGGGCTTGATTAAAATCTTTAGATGCAGAAACTTTCTGAAATAAAGCAATCTTTCTCAGGAGAGCTTGAGGCGACATGGTGTGATGCATGATCCTGAAAAGAAAAAGTTGGTGAAGCAGGTAAACTTGGTGGCTAGATTAAAATGAAGTTTTTTGTTTTTTTTAGTTTACATATCCTTTGGTTTTTCTGCAGAAATCACAGCCTCAAAAGATGTCCACCGCCAAGAAGCCTAGCGAGTCAGTGACGAGGTCAACACAGGCACTAACCAGTGGACTAGCTAGCAGGCTACGCAATGCCAGTCTGGGAGACTGCACTCCATGACATGAGTGTGCTGTATGAAGGTGTCTTTCAAGGATGGGATGTTCCATTAACTCCATACATATTTTCAGTTCTAAAGTATCATTTTTGTTTACTAAATACACTATAGAAATAAACACTCACTACTGCAAAGTAACAGCCTGGCATGTTCTATAGTAATGAGGTTCTCTTGCATGTGCGCACACACAAAATTGGGCCACGGGTAGAATAAGTCATGGGTCCTTTGTGGGAACTCTTTAATAAACAAACAGCATAATACACATTCACACACGTATAAAAGTCCAGCGTAATGGACGGCTGGTCGTCATGGTGATGAGGCCTAAGGCTGTGTCCTGGGGGTGTGGTTTGAGCCCCGAGCATGTGACAAGTAAGGCCTGGGGACAATTCAGCTGGATGCAACGTGTACTATACTGCAGAAACACGTGGGTTATAGTTTGTGTTTATATACATTTTAGTTATTCTACTTGACGAAAAAAAAAAAATTCATACAGACTTTGATCTATGCAGAGCGTTTGTCTGGTGTTCTAGAACGTTGCGTCCACCTGAATACATCCCTGGTTTCTATTGCAGTCCAAAGAAGCACTACTGCCGTATGACTGTCTTCCAGTGACGCCCCTCTCTCCCTGCACCGAGGGGAGAGGGGCCAGCATGACCGTATGAACACAGCAGTGTCTCTGTGAGGGGGGGGGCAGTCATATGGCATGGCACAGTCAGTCCAGCCTTGTCTGATGTGATCTGGCCTGGTTGGGTCTGAGTCTAGAGCATTCTAGTGTAGTTTGGTCCTGTTGTAGTTTAGTCTAGTATGGCACAGTCTAGCCTGATTCAGCGGTCTGGCGTGGGATTTCCATATATAGAGCATTCTTGGCTTGGTGGTGGTCTGGGGTGTGGTGGGGCCTGGTTGGGGTCCCAGCTACGCCAGGCTGCCAGGCCAGGACACCACGGTGAGAGCCACGCGGCTACGCTGCTCCTTCAGCATAGGTACCAGAGCAGAGTGGCTCATGCCTGCTGTCGACAGCCCGTTAACGGCCACAATCATGTCCCCGCACCTGGAGGACGAAGAGGACAAAACGATAGTGTAGCTATAAATGCAGCACATTGTACTTCAGACCTGAATCCATATGAGTGACGATGTACAATGCTAAGTGAAATAACAATTGTAAGTTTTAAAACGTTTTTTTTTTTCGTTAATGTTCTGTGCTATTGAGTGACCGCTTATCAGTGCACAGATTAAAGAGGCCATGCGTTTTTAATCTTTGACATTCACAATCACTTACTTGAGACGACCATCGTAGTAGGCAGGGGTTCCCAGGACAATGGTCTTGATAAAGAATGCCTGGTTGCCGTGGTTTTCCTCGAATCCCCCAACGATGCTGAACCCCCAGCTACCAGGATGGTTTCTACGCAACACGATCTCATGACTACTGTGGAGGTAGCTGTAGGGAGGACAGAGAGGATAAAAATGAGCCCGATTTTTAGTCGGAGGGAGGAGGAGGAGGAAAGAAAGAGGGAGAGAGGTCCGAGGTCTTCCTCCGCATGTCAGACTGACAGTTGGACTGGGCCACCGGGATTCATGAAACCACATCGGTCTCAGATGATAATCCACAGCTGTTGATGTTTATATCACAGTTGGGCGAAACAAACAGAAAGATAATCCAGCGTATGAACAGCCACCTTACGTAATAAACACTCCCTCTTTTTTTACACACGCGTTCACAAACACACAAACAAAATACACGATTGGTATGGGAAGTCCACATGCTCAGTTGACACTGGCAAACGCACATCTCCTCCCCACGTCTTCACACGGGCTACGTCTCTACTAACCCAGGTGAGATGGCAAAGAACATACTGTAATGTACAGAAAACATCCATGGGAACAACCAGACAGATGTCTCCCTCTCATCCTCCTTACCTGGGCAGGCCCAGCCACATGACCCAGGAGGGGGACCAGCTGGCGTCGTAGTCGCTGTCATGAGTGTGGCAGTGTGGGGGAAGCAGCTGGTCCTCTGGCCCCTGACCCAGGCCCGGCTCCTCCACCAAGCTGACCTCCAGGGCCCTCAGCTGGACAGAGCAGGACGCCGCGCTGGCCTTCAGGGTGCCCACTGCCTCGCTGTGGCTCCGGTAGGTGAGATCCTGCCCGTTGATGCTAAGGAGCACATCACCTTGTGGAGGAGCGAGGGAGGACAAACACAAAAGACTACAGTTAGTCATTTAGCAGACGCTCTTATCCAGAGCGACTTACAGTAAGTACAGGGACATTCCCCCGAGGCAAGTAGGGTGAAGTGCCTTGCCCAAGGACACGTCATTTTGCACGGCCGGGAATCGAACTGGCAACCTTCAGATTACTAGCCCGATTCCCTAACCGCTCAGCCACCTGACTCCCTCCCGGGTTTATGGATGGCAAATCCCCTCAGGGCAAATGATCCGCTCACCTCTTTTGATCCGCCCGTCCCTGGACAGGCAGCCGTGGGGCTGGACGCTGGTCACAAAGATGGGCAGTTCGCCGCTCTTGCTGCCCCGCCCCCCCGCCACGGTCATCCCCAGGGACTCCTGAGGCTCTTTCTTCACAGTGATGTGTTTCTCCTTACAGGTGACACACTGGGACAGATCCTGCACACACACGCACACACACACGCACACACACACACACACGCACGCACACACCCACACACACATGCGCACACACACAAACGCGCACACGCGCACACGCGCACACGCGCACACACACACACACACACGCACACACACACACACACGCACACCGAGAAGGACAAGATACATGTTGGAAGTGCAAAAACATGCACTTCGATTATCACATTGTATTTTAAGACTATAATTCTGTGCTGTATATTGTTATTTTTCTATTCTGCTTCCTCTACTCCCATTCTATTTTCG